>NC_083775.1:8903257-8963257 GCF_963514075.1 Conger conger | reverse complement strand
GTCTGGGGGTCAGGGGGTGAGGGGGTGAGGGGTCTGGGGGTGAGGGGGTGAGTGGGTCTGGGGGTGAGGAGTCTGGGGTGAGTGGGTGAGGAGTCTGGGGGTGAGGGGGTGAGGAGTCTGGGGGTCTGGGGGTGAGGGGGTGAGTGGGTGAGGAGTCTGGGGGTGAGGAGTCTGGGGGTGAGGGGTCTGGGGGTGAGGAGTCTGGGGTGAGTGGGTGAGGGGGTGAGGGGGTGAGGAGTGAGGGGGTGAGGAGTCTGGGAGTGAGGGGGTGAGGGGTCTGGGGGTGAGGAGTCTGGGGGTCAGGGGTCTGGGGGTGAGGGGGTGAGGAGTCTGGGAGTGAGGTGGTGAGGAGTCTGGGGGTGAGGGGGTGAGGAGTCTGGGGGTGAGTGGGTCTGGGGGTGAGGGGTCTGGGGGTGAGGGGGTGAGGAGTCTGGGGTGAGGGGGTGAGGAGTCTGGGGGTGAGGGGGTGAGGAGTCTGGGGGTCTGGGGGTGAGTGGGTGAGGGGTCTGGGGGTGAGGGGGTGAGGAGTCTGGGGGTGAGGAGTCTGGGGGTGAGTGGGTGAGGAGTCTGGGGTCTGGGGGTGAGGGGGTGAGGAGTCTGGGGGTGAGTGGGTGAGGAGTCTGGGAGTGAGGGGTGAGGAGTCTGGGGTGAGGGGTGAGGAGTCTGGGGGTGAGTGGGTCTGGGGGTGAGGGGTCTGGGGTCCCCCCCCCCGTCACGCCTCGAGCAGGAGCCCACGGTGAGCGGCGGAGGGGTGAGGGGGTGAGGGGTCTGGGGGTGAGGAGTCTGGGGTGAGGGGGTCTGGGGGTGAGGGGTCTGGGGGTGAGTGGGTGAGGAGTCTGGGGGTCTGGGGGTGAGGGGGTGAGGAGTCTGGGGGTGAGTGGGTCTGGGGGTGAGGGGTCTGGGGGTGAGTGGGTGAGGAGTCTGGGGGTGAGGAGTCTGGGGGTGAGTGGGTCTGGGGGTGAGGGGGTGAGGAGTGAGGGGGTGAGGGGGTGAGGAGTCTGGGAGTGAGGGGGTGAGGGGTCTGGGGGTGAGGAGTCTGGGGGTCAGGGGGTGAGGGGGTGAGGAGTCTGGGGTGAGGGGGTGAGGAGTCTGGGGGTGAGGAGTCTGGGGTGAGTGGGTGAGGAGTCTGGGAGTGAGGGGGTGAGGAGTCTGGGGGTGAGGTGGTGAGGAGTCTGGGGGTGAGGGGGTGAGGAGTCTGGGGGTCTGGGGGTGAGGAGTCTGGGAGTGAGGGGGTGAGGGGTCTGGGGATGAGGGGTCTGGGGGTGAGGGGGTGAGGAGTCTGGGGGTGAGTGGGTGAGGGGGTGAGGGGTCTGGGGGTGAGTGGGTGAGGGGGTGAGGGTCTGGGGGTGAGTGGAGAAGAGCGTGAAAGAGAGAGAGAGAAAAAGAGTAAGAACGATGCAGTAAAAGAGAGATATTTGAGAGGGCCTGTAAGCATGACTGACTGTCTAAACTCCGCTGGCTCTGCAGATGGGAGTGAGAGAGGACGAGAGAGATCAGCGCTGGCCCGGAAGAGAAGATTTCCCCATTGGCAGAGTGCCGTCCAGAGGTGGGAGGACCCAGTTACACCTCAGACTTCAGAGTTAGGATAAAGAAAACGAATAAAGTAATAAAGACATAAATGCAAATAATAACCGCAATAATAATCGTAATAACAATTATTATTTGCTCACCGTACACTGCACTGACATTACTGCCTCAGGTGGTTCCCATTCACACGGTGCATCTGAAACCTAAATCAGATGATTTCAGAGACTGAACACAGTCGAGACTGATTCTTCAACTTTTTAATATCGGGACCCAAAGTAGAGATACTTTTTAATTCCGGTACCCAAATTAGAAATGTAGTACCATTCAGGGACACATAACAGCCCATTGGATTACAGACTCATGCCATGACCCACCATTTTGTGTCCTGGCCTGTGAAGTCGAGTCATTCTGCTGCGTCTCCACAGTGAGTTTGTCCCTGTGCGCTCTCCCTCTCTCCCTCTCTCCCTCTCCCTCTCCCTCTCTCTCTCTCTCTCTCTCCCCCTCTCCCTCCCTCTCTCTCTCTCTCTCTCTCTCTCTCCCTCTCTCCCTCTCTTCCTCTCTCTCCCTCTCGCTCCCTCCCTCTCTCTCTCTCTCTCTCTCCCTCTATCTCTCCCTCTCTCCCTCCCTCTCTCCCTCTCTCTCTCTCTCCAGCCCCCTCGCCTCAGCTCAGCCGCTCCCGCCCCAGCTCTCCGGGGGGCTCCCTTGGGGGGCCCTGGAGCAGGCCCATGCAGGCGCTGGTGGCCCACCCCCCCTCCAGCCCCACCATGCTGCCCTTCTCCCGGGGAGAGACGATCTCCGTGATGGTGAAGGAGCCCAGGAACGGCTGGCTGTACGGCAGGGCGGAGAGCAGCCAGAGGTGTGTGTGTGTGTGTTTGAGTGTGTGTGTGTGTGTGTGTGTACGTGTGTGCGCGAGTGCGCGTGTGTGTATGCGCGTGTGCGAGTGTGTATGTGTGTGTGCATATATATGTTACATTAATGGCATTTGGTAGACCCTCTTATCCAGAGTGACATACAGTTGATGTGTGATTGTGTGTGCACAGCCAGCCTGTGTGTGTCTGAGTGTGTATGTGTTTGCCCGTACGTGTGTTCTCCACAATCCCCGTTGTGCCCTCTGACCCTCACACCGGCCTCTCTCCTGCCCCCTACAGGCAGGGCTGGTTCCCTGCAGCCTATGTGGCTCCAGTGGGAGACAGCCCCACACCAATGAGCTCCAGGTGAGGAACAGCATACGCACACCAGACATTTCATACAT
Source organism: Conger conger (assembly GCF_963514075.1). Classification (NCBI taxonomy): domain Eukaryota; kingdom Metazoa; phylum Chordata; class Actinopteri; order Anguilliformes; family Congridae; genus Conger; species Conger conger. The sequence continues at coordinate 8,960,478 of NC_083775.1, read as the reverse complement.
CACTGCAGTGGGAAATGTAAACACACACACACACACACACACCAGACACTTCATACATCAGACATTTCATACATCACTGGAGTGGGAAATCCAAACACACACACACACACACACACACACTCACACACTAGACATGTCATACATCACTGCAGTGGGAAATCCAAACACACACACACACACACACACACACACACCAGACACTTCATACATCAGACATTTCATACATCACTGCGGTGGGAAATCCAAACACACACACACACACACACACACACACACACACTCACACACTAGACATGTCATACATCACTGCGGTGGGAAATCCAAACACACACACACACACACACACACACACACACACTCACAAGACACGTCATACATCACTGCAGGGTACAAATGAGCATATTTTCCATGCAAAACAGGTACAAACTAATTATATATTGCTCGCTAGGGGCACAGTTGTATGTATCTATAGGATACCACCCCGACGACAAGCATATGTACCTTTTTAGGCACTTTGTGTACCTTTATTTCCGAGAGCGCACCCAGACGACGCTCAGAGACGGTGTTCGCCTCTACATGTGACCTTGTGACCTTTGGCCCTGCAGAACCTCCACCCTCAGAAGCAGCAGCAGCATGAGCAACCTACTGGACGAGAGGAACGGCCGGAGCCAAAATGGCGGCATGCCCCCGGCCCCCCCCTTACCTGTGCCTGGGCCCCGTCCTGCCATGGCAACCGCAACCCCGGACAGGAGGGCGGAGTCCGCCTACGGAGGCCAGGTGGGTGGCACCGCGTTTTGGGGGTGTGTTTGGGGTCGACATTAGCTCAGGAGGTACGGCCACTGGTCTGGCAGTCGGAGGGTTGTGTTAGGGGGTTTATAGTTCTGTCTACAGGCCTGCTTCTCCGTCAGTGTGTGAGGGACACACAGTGATAACATCCTCATACCCCTGTGATGTAGGCTGTGTTTGGGTCCTCAGATCTGTCAGCTGAAGCAGTTTTGCTTTCAATGTCATGACCTTGGATTAGACCCTATCAATTTTCTTCTTGATTTGATTTATTTGCACAAAAAAAAAAAAAGCTGATAAGAACATAAGAGGATAACATCATACATGATGTGCAAGACAATTTGTGCAGGAGAGGAAAGAAACCCTCAGGGTCTTATAAGAGGACTCGTCTAAATGATAAACATGCATTTTACACTTGACATGTACAAAAAAACACACAGAAAATAGAAAGAAAATTAGCGAGTAGTAGAAAATTAGCAAGGACGATTGTTTGTTGTTGGCTGTGTCAGTTAGCTCAGTGTGCATTGAAAAGAAGTTGAATTAAAAGTGAGAAAATCTGTTCTCTGAAAAGAATCTACAGCAGCATATGACAGTGTGACCGAGTGAGCTCTTGTTGTACTTCCCTAGCTTGGCCAGCAGGGGACTGTGGCAAGGTGCTGTTTTCTATGACTCCACATCCGTCCTTTTGGTGGATGCAGGGAGGAAGCTCCAAATGCTGAGAGTTGGGGGGTGAGGCTGTGTGTGTGTGTGCGTGTGTGTGTGTGTGTGTGTGTGTGTGTTTATTTAATGCATCCTGAGTGCTGTGGTTTGTGTTTCTTTCGGTTAAACCAGTTCGGCAGTTTTATCAGGAGTGCATGCGCTGCCCGTGATATCTGCGGCGGAGTTGAGAGTTCTACCCCCGCGGTGCTCACCACTGAGCCAGGGCCCGTGTCACCCTCTGCAGGTCACAGCGCTACACGGTCACAGTGCTACATGGCCAGAGCAGCTCTCCCCAACAACCAGTGGTGCCTACTCTGCTGTTGTGTTGGGGGGAACTAACTGATGGTGTGAGGTTTTGCGCGTGTGTGTGTGTGTGTGTGTGTGGTACCATGACAGTATTCTGAACAGACTAAAATAGGCATTTTTCTGGGCAAAGACACAGGTGGTGATATGTTGGGGAGTTTTGCTTTGGGTGTGTTTGTTTGTTCACTCTGGAGATCTGCTCTTAATTCAGCGCTCTGTGATCGCAACGTCGTAAAGCGCACAGGAATCTGCTCGTTTACAAACGACAGTGACCTCTTCGCCCATTTTGTAGATTGAGGCGATTGGACAGTTGGATAAACCCTTAGTCTCTTCAGCCGGTACATCCTGCGGGAGGCCCCAGTGCTCCTAGGGCGGAGTGCTCTGACTTCCACAATGACCAGCGCTGGGGCTCAGAGAGCTGATAATCTCTGTGTCCCTGTATAACCAGTCTGAAGTGGCGCTGGGCTCGTGTCACAGACCAGCTGAGATCATGCCTGGGTGCTGTGGAGCCCTGTCGTTTTCCAAAAACCACGTTCGTTTGTTTCAAGTCCCCTTCCTCCCAGAACAGAAAGATACCCATCAAATCAATTTGCTGAAATTTCCGTGTTGCAAAAAACGTAAGCAGTAAGTATGATACAAGCTGTATCATAAATGTATTGTGATTTTTGATCAAATGCAGACTCCCTTTGATCTTCTTCTGCCAGTAAATGCACGCCTTCGACAGAGCGTTTACAGGAAGAGGGCTGGTTACCATCAGACTGATAAGTGTTTTCAGTGAGACGTGGATCGTATTGGACTCTCTCTTTCTGTCTTCCACAGAGGAATTTCCAAGAGGAGCACCGCTCCAGCCTTTTCCCAAAGTAAGAGTTGGGGGCCAGGGGGGAGGGGGGGGATAGGTTAATTACTTAAAACATACTCTTATAGTGGACTAATTGAGTTGCTTTGCCCTTGATAGTCTTGGCAAGGGGATAGCGTTATTCTGATTCAATAAGGTGTCACCCTCGCACAGACCTGAGGCTGTTTTATACTTCCGCGGAGTGCACGTCAGTATGGGCCTGCATAGGGGCTGTGCCGTTTGGGCAGCATGTGCGAAGAGGGCAAACCACACCGTAAAGATGTGGTGTACCTCCTCAGTGATTTAAAAGTGCGTAGATCGTAACCACTGCCCACATACACCACACAGAGGATGATTGGTTGGCTGGTGATGTTACGTGGTATAACGATCATTTGTATAATATTGGCTATAACTTCCTGTTGTTGGACTGGTTTGATTAGACGCAATCAGAAGTGGTTTGCCGATACAAGGCATACTTTATCAATAAATACACATTAAAAATACTTTCTGTTTGATTCCAGAAACAGACGCTCTTCCGGTTTGCAAGTGCCGCACATAATGCAAATCACGCGAAATAACGCAGATTATGCCGAAGTATAAAACAGCCGTCATTACACACGAAAATATCTGTCTCGTTTTGATGTCGGCACCACGCACGTGAGATGTTCCAAGCGCATTTATCACCGCGACGTCTCTTTCTGTCCACCAGGGGAACCAATCCCTTCGCGACGGTGAAGCTCCGCCCCACTGCCACCAACGACAGGTCAGCCCCTCGGATCTGAGACCTGGCCCCTGACTCTCACTCTGTTCACGGGGGGAGAGTGCAGAGGTCCGTCTCGACCTGATGAGCCCTGCGAAGGTCCTGGCCGTGGTGTTACAGGTTATCTAGCTGTCTGATACGTCAGGATGTTCGCCCCACACGGTATTGCGTCATGCAGAAATCAGTCTTTACAGCCTCCTTTATGATGGGTGTGTGAGGGTTAATCAGTACTTCACTGGACCGCAGCGCTTTTCAACAACCCCACTATCAGACCCACAAGCCTTTATAAATACACTGAAAGCCTTCGTCTGAGAATGATTAAACTGCTCATATTTTTTCAGGACATGTCCAAATGTTCCTCCTACAGTCCCTCAGGATCCAGATGTCAACCGTCCCGAACGTGTAAAGTTTACATTTAAAATGCTCAGTTTGAGAATGAATATATTGATTAATGAATTGAAAGTGTGTAAAAATCTGGGAAAACTCTATAAAATGTCACAGTGTTTTTCATGTTTTGAATGGGGGTTGTTTTGTTTTTTTTGGACACCAGTTTGTCGACGCAGTGCTCTCTAAACCCCGTCTAACCGGTAATGGCCCGTCCTCATAGCTCTTATTTGGAAATACAGCGCATTCCGGGACGGGACCGGCAGAGGGGAATGACATACGAGCCTGGAATGAGAACCTGGCTCTCAGCTCTTCTTATGGCTCAAAATGGGAGGGGATGAAAGAGAATCAGCCCTGGTCAGATTACTCTAGGTGTTTTTTATTACCTTTATTTTCTTATTTCTTCTCTATACAGCTTGGCAATTAGTGTTTGTACATCAGCTCAGTACACCAGAGGAAGGGGTGGAGGGAGGGAGGGAGGGAGGGGGTGAAGAGAGGGAGGGGGTGAAGAGGAATACAATAAAATAAAAGAAAGAGGAGATGTAGAATATATCTTCTTTTTTTTTTTACATAACTACAATATTATTATTTTTTTGCCTGCAGACAAACAATATGATAGAAATAAAGACATTCATAATGCGTTCGTATTTTAAAAATAAATAAATAAATGACTCGAAGATGTCAGGAGCCCCACCTCTGTCCACTGTTCTGTAGTCCAGTGCATCTTGGGTTGGGGGGCGGGGCCTACGGGAGAGTGGGTGCGGCTAGGGGGCGTGGTTAGGGACAACTGAGGAAGAGTGAGTGAAGGTGAGGGGTGGTGGGGGGGGGGGGGGGGGTGGTTCAGGGGGTGGAGCCATACAGTCGGGGGGTGTGTCTTTTACTCTCGCACCATAGCTGCAAACTCTGAAAGAGAGAGCAGGAGAGTGGGGGGGGGGGGAGGGGGTGTTAGCTAGCTATTGCGTCATATCACACAGCAGAATTGCAAACCCAGATTGCATCACAAGTCCCACAATGCTTTGGGAGAGGTCTGCTGACTGAAATTGCCATCAATCTTGACGATTCGCGCGGAGATACTGTTCCTTCCCTTGCTTGCTCTCCAGTTCACTAAATTCAATTTCTAAGTAGCTCCCTCCAGAGTACCGGGAATGCCTTATCATACCTCTTGATGGCGGCAAAGGCCAACAAAAGAGAATAGAAATATTCAGTTTTTTCTCAGACAGTTTTAGAAGGTAATAATCCTCTTTGTGTCAAATTGATTGCAGCATACCCTGGTAGGGAGGACTAAATTGGGAGTAAATGAAGTAAATTTACAAACAATAAGCAAATGTCATTTCAGGACGAGGATATTCAAGCAGACAGCCAAATGAATTTGAGCCAGACAATCCTGTCCTTTCTATTTTCTTAAATTATGGGAGGGTTATTAAAAAGAATCTACCAAAGAAGAAATAAATAAAAAAAACAGACCCACTCCAAAGCCGATAATGGAAATTGTGACGTGATCTGGCCAAAGATCCAAGACTTCACATTTTTAGATAACAGACAGATGCTGCTGCCGCAAGCAAGAAGATGACTATGCCGGTGATTACTGTGTTTAAATTTCTAATGAAAATCTAAACTGATTTGTGCTGAAATAAAAAATGAATTTGTCCTTGTGTCTCCTGGATGCATCGCACCTCAGCAGGTAATACGATCGCGGCGCATTTCCGCGTATTATCACAAGGTGACCAGGCTGTCGTCTGACAGATAAAATTTATGAGCTTCATCAACAGACGAAACACAACAATGTTAGTTTAGCAAAAGCACTGACACAGGGCGACTCAGCCTGCTGCTGTCTGTCTGTCACCGGGGCAGACTAAATGCAGCTCGGACATTCGGAGACAGAGAGGCGGCGGGGGTGGGTGGGGGAGGTGAGGGGGGGGGCGATACCTTCCAAGCCAATTTTGCCGTCTCCATCCTTGTCAGCCGCTTGGAGGAAGGCTTTCGTTTCTTTGTCGGTCAGGTCCCGACCGTCCGTGGCGAACCCTTTCAGGAAGAACCTGTCGGAGGAGAGCAGCTCGTGAGGCAACAGTGAAAATAAACACACCGCTCTCTGCGGCAGCGTAGCGCTACTGTTAGCGGACTTGAAGAACAATCCCAAGGCTCCGGGTTTGATTCCAGTGTGGGGCACTGCTGTTGCACACCTGATCAAGGTACTTGGTACCGCATCTAGTTCAGTAAAATATCCACTGTATAAATGGATTATGTGTGAAGACAATACAAGTTGTGTAAGTTGCTAAGTGCCAAAATCATATTAGCATTGTCAATCAAAGCAGAGTCACTCACGCGCAAACTAAAAAGTACTGACAATTCGCACAGAAAATAAAAAATAAAATACAGCTGTAATTTCTACGTGCCATCTGCATTGATCATTAGAATGATAAATGCTGGAAATGTTCACACAACAGGCGAGAGGTCAAAGGTGAAGGGGCAGTGCTGCATTCCTGCTCCTCTCCTCCCTTCACTCCTTTCACCAAAGAGGCTTATGATAGGCTGCCTGGCCAGTTAGGACCAATCAAGAGGTTTCACTCTCCGCTGCAGAGCGCAATGATTGGGTGAAATCAATGAGTGCGGAGTAGCCCCGCCCATGTCTTGGTTCTGTGAAGGTTCTCCGTTGGCCGCTCCTTTAACAGAACAGCAGCCTAACATCCCCCGGGCTCCCGTCCGCAGACCTATAGAATTGCTGCCATTTTAAACCATCGGATTTCGGTGTAATACAATGCTGGATGTATACAGTGGGGTGGCCTGTAGCGTAGTGGTTAAGGTACGAAAGGTCAGGGGTTCTAATCCCGGTGTAGCCACAATAAGATCTGCAGAGCCGTTGGGCCCATTGAGCAAGGCCCTTAACCCTACATTGCTCCAGGGGAGGATTGTCTCCTGCTTAGTCTAATCAACTGTACGTCGCTCTGGATAAGAGCGTCTGCCAAATGCCAGTAGTGTAATGTAGTGTAATGTAATGTGAAGTAATGGATGTACCTAACCCAGCTCTCAGAGTGTCTTCGTTACTCCACGTGTCATGCAGTTTACACCCTTCCCCGTTCGGCGTGGTGCCGCCGCCTTGTTGTCAAGGTCACCCCGTCACCGTCGTCCCCGCTGACTGCTGGACCATTACCGAGCGTCTCGCCCCCCCCCTCTCCCCCCTCTCCCCCCGACAACCCAAATCCGCTGTGGTGTCACTCACTTGAGCTCCTCCTCCTCGATGAACCCGCTGTTGTCCACATCCAGGGCGAGAAAGGCCTTCTTCAGGTCCTCGTTAGGCTTGATCTTCAGACCCACCATTTCGAAGAACTTCTTGTGGTTAAAGGTGTCTGCAGCTGTGCCGAGAGGGCGGGGCGGGGCGGGGCGGGGCGGGGCGGGGTCACACGTGAAACACACAAGAGACAGAAAGGAAAGTTACTTCAAATTATATTTAAACCTATGTTTACAGATACCTTGATGGCATTTTGTGGAGTGTGCACTTTCGCATACGCAAGAAGGCAATAGGTATGCAGGTTTAAAGACACAGGTCACTACACACTCACTGAGCACTTTATTAGGAACACCTGTACACCTACTTGCGATTATCGCCAATACCTAAAATCATGCAGATACGGGTGAGGAGCTTCAGCTAATGGAGAAAAAAATGGAATGATTGTTGGTGACAGACAGGGTGTTTTGAGTATCTCAGAAACTGCTGATCTCTCAGGATTTTCACGCACAAACAATGGGATTTGTTTGAGTCAAATAAATACCTAAAAAAGTGCTCATGAGTGTATTTGTGAGCTTGTAAATGCTTCAGTGGCAATATTAATATTCTAATAGACATGGGAATTGATTGTATTGCTAATGGAAATAGCAGCAGAACTTCAAATAGAATAACATTTCAGATAAATATTACATAAAAAAAAGCCTGTACCGGGCAAAGAGAGTATTTGAGAGGTCTGTAATCTGGCCGAAATTCACTGACACTTTATTTAAGGTCCGGGGGCTGCGGTTGATGGCAGGACATTGCCTCGGCAGTTGTGGCAAAAACTGACAGCTGTTCTCTCCCATTAAACACGCCCGGCCACCAGAGCCTAAAAATGTAGCTCTTACAGAAAAATCCGCAGTGAAGCGCCCCCCCTCTCTCTGAACCAGTGCAATCGAGTCGTGGCAAGTCAGAAATGTCAGAAACATTATTGGTTTGGAAAGGGATGGCCCCTCTGGCACGGGAACACCTCTTACACAATCTGTGTGACGGGGGGGGGGGGGGGGGGGGGGGGGGGGCAAGCTGTGCGTACTACAGCCACAAAATGAAATTAACTTCCACTGTAGAACAAGTATTTTTCACCTAAACTAGAGAAGACGGGACATAAAGCCTCACGCAATGTGTCTCTGCTCTTGGGGGGGGGGGGGTTCAGGGGGTCACGGACGGCCCATAGCTTTAAGATTTATGTTCCGGCGAGTAGCCGGTTCACACCTGGGACGCCGGGCAAGGCGGGTCTACAAACAAAGACTTTGCTTGAGAAATGATGCCTTCTAAGAACGGAAGACCCCCTTCGGCCTACGAGGAAGAGGAGGAGGAGGACCACTCAGCGAGCATCAGAAGACCACTGAGCCGACTGTCTTGTCCAGAGCGATTTACACAACTAATTATTTATTTACGCAGATGGTCATTTTTGCATTCAGCTCCGGTTGAGTACCTCGCTCAAAGGTGAAATAGTACTGCCCCAATATTCTGGGAATCAAGCGCACAAGCTCAGGGAGAACCCCGGCTAAGCTAACCGTAATACCACACACACAACCTCAGGGAGAACCCCGGCTAAGCTAACCGTAATACCACACACACAACCTCAGGGAAGACCCCAGCTAAGCTAACCGTAATACCACACACACAACCTCAGGGAAGACCCCAGCTAAGCTAACCGTAATACCACACACACAACCTCAGGGAAGACCCCAGCTCCCACACCGTACTACCACCCGCACAAGCTCAGGGACAACCCCAGCTCCCACACCGTACTACCAAATGGTAAATGGTTGGCATTTATATAGCGCCTTTATCCAAAGCGCTGTACAATTGATGCTTCTCATTCACCCATTCATACACACACTCGCACACCAACGGCGATTGGCTGCCATGCAAGGCACCGACCAGCTCGTCAGGAGCATTTTAGGGGTTAGGTGTCTTGCTCAGGGACACTTCGACACAGCCCAGGCTGGGGATCGAACCGGCAACCCTCCGACAGCCAGACAACTGCTCTTACTGCCTGAGCCATACTACCACACACAATCTCAGGGACAACCCCAGCTCCCACACCGTAATACCATAATACCACACTGCTGCTTTCTCTAAAGGCTGAACGATGCTTGTCGTGAGGCTCTAATCTTCAGCACAACACAGGAGATGCACGGATACACACAAACAAAATGGCCGCCGACGGGGCCTCCTCACCTCTGACCGCATCCATCGCCTTCTTAATGTCCTCGGCCTTCACAATGTCTTTCATCGCCATGACAGCAGCTGGAGGGGCAGAGAGAAGAGGGGGAGGAGATGAAGGGGTGGAGGAGGAGAGGCCATTAGAGAGGGAAGAATCCAGGTGACGGTAGAGGGTGAGCCGGGGGGGGGGGGGGGTGAATTGAAAGTGGAACAAAACGATTTTGGTGCTCATTTTAAGCCTTAAAAACAAACAAACAAACAAAGGAGCAACAGCTTAAACTCCGCAGTGTGGGTCTGGAAATGTGCCCAAATCCATACCCTGCCCTCCCAAATGGAAACTTTTAAATCACAATATTTCTCCATAGGTTTACTAGGGTCGTGGCAACATCCCTCTGCCAGCTTTGCCAAGGCCTTTTAAATCAGCTATTTTTACTGGCCTGTCACCGAGCCCACCACCCTCCTTCCCCCGGGCAGGTTTGCGTCCCGTTCAGATCGTCCGCACGGCTATTCGTCCATTCATTTCAACCGATTGAACTGAGCCCAGATTGGCCCCGCCTCTCAGGGGTGTTTCCATGGATACCTGAGGGCGAGGCTAATCAGAGAGAGAGAGAGAGTCCTCGGGGGGGTGAGCGGGGAATTAGCGGTTAGCCGGAGCCGGAGGTCATTCAAGGTCATTCTCTATTTTCCCTAAAAACACAGAATTCCTCACGAAGCCAGAGGATAATAAAATGCCCGCAGCGTCTAAACAATGAGATGCACCTCCTGGCATTGTGATGCGGTGGAGGTGAGCCAATCGTGTTGCTGCCTGCTCACCGGTTGGCCATTGGGCAGCCCTGCTCATGCAGCGCTTCTGTAACTGCCTGTGTTACTAAGAGTCTGAGTTCTTTTCTTTCTCTCTCTCTCGCTCGCTCTCTCATTCTATCACTCTCTATCTTCCTGTCACTCTCTCTGTTTCCGCACTCTGTCTCTCTTTGTGTTACTCTCTCTCTCTGACTCCCGCTATCTCTCTCACACACACTCACTCACACATGCATTAAAAAAACCCCTCAGAACAAGGCCTCCGTGGCGAGTGAAGAACAGCCAAACGTACTACTGTGCACGTGCGCGAGCGCACACACTTTCATGTGCGCGTTTGAGGGCAAGTTCATTATCCGAATACGAGTTCAGAGGCAAGCGGAAAGAGCTAACTTCTGAGACGTCCTGTCGTCTCTGAAGTGCCGGGGAAGTTGCACGGCTCTGCGAGAACTCTAGAATCTTAGCTCGAAGGAAAAAAGAAAATCAGTTACATAAGTAATGGGGCTTGAATCTGAAAATCTGAATTATTAAAGGCAATAACTTGAAGTCAAATATAGATTATTCTGTTACAGCTATAATCATCTTGGGGGAAATTCTTGAGGGAAAGCCAACCGCTGCCCCCTTTAATTTCAAACGTGAATGAAAAGGGTTGGTTCACGGTTGGCGTCTCAGTCCCGTTCCTCATTGTTAACTTGGCTCGGTATTAGACCATGAAATCTGCCTCTGTTCCAGCTCTGCAAATATTATTTACTGTTTCACACGCATATAAATGGACCGGAGATGGGGAAATATAAAGCCCAGAGAGAGTGTTTTGGTGGACCAAGCCTTTATAAATCAGCTTATTTGTAAGGACCATTGAGTTAGTGTTTGCTTGGTATGACTGAGTAAATACATTCCCGAGAGTAATTTAAGAACAGTCATTTACATTTCCCCATAAACATTAAACATTTTTCATCCTTTAAAATTCAGACGGTAGAAAAAGTACTGAGGAAACCTATGTTCTCTCAGTTAGTGGGGATAAGTGTGAAATGATTTATAGAAATGAATTCCTAACAATAATGAAATCACATTTCTTTTTGACAAGGAACTGGTCTTCATAAGGGACCTGACTGATACTGATGACATTACATTGTAAAAGATGACTCAGTGGTTTCCAAAGTTGTCAACACATGATATAACCAAACAGGGAAGTGTCAGCCATCATTACCTCCTGAATTGGTACATAAAGAGATATTTGAACCACTTTTATAGCATTATTACATTCTTTATTTTCGCTCAAAATGTGTTTGTTTTCGATAATGGCACACTGCAATAAACCCCCATTTTCAAAACTCAAGGGACAACGGACAGGAAAAACGAGGTCAAAACCAAAATCACGGAGTCAGCGGTCAACACCACTCCACCCCACGCAAGGTAGACCATGAGAGGGGCCCAAAACACAAGAAAAGATCCTCCTTTCCTCCACTTTCTCCTCCGCTGATACTGGTGGATGGGGGGAGAAGAGGAGTGGTGGAGGAAAGGAGGATCTTTTCTTGTGTTTTGGGCCCCTCTCATGGTCTACTCCCAGAATGCCCTTGGGGACCAACCCCCCTCGCCCCCCCCCCTCCCCCTTCGAACTATTTAAACCAGGGGTCCGCAACCCTGGTCCTGGAGAGCCGCAGGGTGTGCTGGCTTTCGTCTCCACCTTAAAATAAGCAACCGATTCAGACCCAAGAAACCAGGTGAGGTGAGTTAACTGTGTAATCAACGGCTTTCATTGATCAATTAATGCCAAGTAACAACGAAAGCCAGCACACCCTGCGGCTCTCCAGGACCAGGGTTGCCGACCCCTGATTTAAACTAAAGACACAAATGAAAACCGAAATGGGTCATTGTAGGGGATTCGGGTTCTTATTTGGAGCGCAGCCTCTGTGACAGATACGGGGGGAATCTCAATCACCAGCCGGGCCGATTTCGACGGCGGAGGCAGCTGTTCCCATCAGCGGCCGCGGGACAGCTACGCGCCCGCGATCGCATATCGGCGAGACCGCAAGTCATCAAAAATGGATCTCGGCGATGGCTTCCATTACGGCGCCTCAGCATTTCAGCCCGACGCTCGCAGACGCCCATTAAGCAACGAGGCGTCGGTTAACAGTGTGAAAAACGACCGCGTTCGCACACATCCGTCTGCATCACGGGCTCAGCGCAGCGCAGGTAAATGCAGGTACACGTATAAAAATGACAACAGGAGAAATGTACTGCACTCGTCCAGTCTAAAAATAGTTAATCATTTAGTTAATCGATAAATGACACTTCACTTTACTTTTGAAGCATGGTTGTGTGCAGCAACCAACAATATTGGATCTTAAGTTTTGCCATTTGGTCAAATTTATTGGTTGATTCTGTAATTTGCAAGTCACTGTGCAGTCGGGATGGCATAGGGTTGCTATCTGTTATCGGTGCTTATCAAATAGCCATTATAATAAAAGTTGCTCCACTGTCAAGTCTCAACAAAAAAAAGAATAAGATTTTCATGGCGTAAGCATAATGTGTCCTGCATATAGATGAGGACGAGGCGTCTGGGAAATTCTCACGAGACCAGTTTTTTCCAGAAACGGAAGGAATGTTTAAACCTTTCAGCAGCGGTGAAGCATGGGCGGGTTGCTCCTCTGACCCCTCCCTCCGCCGCTCGACGACATCACCCTGCGCTCATGCAGCGCTCGTAAATACTCCATCCCCGCTTCACACCACCCCTGCTTCACGCAGCGCTCGTAAACACGCCGCCCCTGCTTCACACCGCCCCTGCTTCACACGCCGCCCCTGCTTCACGCCGTCCCTGCTTCACGCCGCCCCTGCTTCACGCAGTCCCCGCTTCACACCGTCTCTGCTTCACGCCGACCCTGCTTCACGCCGCCCCTGCTTCACGCCGTCCCTGCTTCACGCCGTCCCTGCTTCACGCCGCCCCTGCTTCACTCCGTCCCTGCTTCACGCCATCCCTGCTTCACGCCGTCCCTGCTTCACTCCGTCCCTGCTTCACGCTGTCCCTGCTTCACGCCGTCCCTGCTTCACGCCGTCCCTGCTTCACGCTCTGACGGGGCGCGGCTCCGTCTCGGCCGCCCCGCTCCGGGTTCCTGGCCCGGCCTGCGTCTGTCCACGGTGGGGCAGGCGGAGGGGTGCGATTGGGGTTCCCGTGGACCCCCGCCGGTGCAGCTGGTGTGGCCAGCGAACGAGAGAGCAGGCTGACCCGGTTCGGCAGGCTGACCCGGTACGGGGTCCTGCCATGAGTCCACCAGGGCGGGGACAACACGGCCCATCTGATTCCAAAGACACTGGCTCTTCTGTAGCACTGTGTGTGGCCTTTAGGGTGAAAAATAGCAACCGACTCTGCTGCAGTACAGTGTGTGGCCTGTAGCATGCACAATAGTCCCTGGCTCTCCTGCAATACTGTGTGTGGCTTTTATGATGTAAATAGTCACTGGTTCAAATTAGCCCATTAAAGAAGACTCATTTAGTTAGATGAACAGACTTCAGTTGCAGTGTTCCTGGTGCACAGGTGTACATGATCTATCAATAGGGCCGTCAGCTGGCCTGCACCATGCGACCTGCAGGGATTTAAATGTGCATCTCATTGGTTATCCTCCATAGGTTGTCCCCATAGGCACAATGGTACAATTGAGTTTCTAGTTGAGAAGTTAATGCAGGGCACGGGCGAGCCCCACGGTGTTGGATCAGACCCAGCCACTGTCAGAGCAGGGCCTAGTGGCTTCGCGCTGCTCAGGGATGTGGGAGGGATACGGTCCGTAGGGTGTTCACTGCTCCAGTAACTCCACTAGCCGGCCATCCGTATGCACACACACAAATGGGTTTCCTCCGACCTGGGGCGGCCTGTAGCGCAGTGATTAAGGTACGTGACTGGGGCCCGCAAGGTTGGTGGTTCGAATCCTGGCGTAGGCACAATAAAACCCACACAGCCGTAGGGCCCTTGAGCAGGGCCCTTAACCCGGCATTGCTCCAGGAGGATTGTCTCCTGCTTAGTCTAATCAACTGTACGGCGCTCTGGATAAGAGCATCTGCCAAATGCCATTAATGTAATGTAATGTAATGTTCTACGTGTGTGAGGGTTGCGACTGTGGGGCGATAGGCTTGAGTTTCGGAGGAGAACTGAAAGCAGTCGATCACGCAGTTAAGTCAGGTCGCTTGTTTATTGGGTCTGAATCGGTTGCTGATCTTAAGGAAAAAAACTAAAATTAGCAGACAGTGTCTCTCCAGGACCAGGACTGAGCATCACCGCAGTAAAAATAAAAATGCATTGCTGGCACTAAGACGCCTGATTCTATGGAAAGTCCTGATTGAACACCATGATTATTTGATTAGTTGAATCATGAATTTCTTTCTTTTATTTAATTTGTCTGTGCAAATTAAATGTTATATAACTGCTCTCATTTTTATTCTGGGCATTTCCCCCTGCTTCTAGCAAAACCTCTCATGCCCCACGACAACATTTAAAACACTGCAGCATGTCCACAGTAGGAAGTAATCTAACTGAAGTTCGCTTTCGAACATTACGGTCAATCGTAATCTGTGCTTAATTAGTGACAATTACTTTATCAACTTAGTTACTTCCTGAGGCAGTGCAAATAGTTTGAGAAGGGACTCGACAAAGAGGTAGTGACCTCTAGCTGTCGGAGGACTGAAGTACAATGTTAGAAAACAAGGAGAGGCAAACTGGTGGCCCTCTTTATCAGACAGGCGAGGCACGATTATCGATGAATAATTTAGGATGTACGTTTTTTTAGAAAGCAGGGGGTTTTGGAAGATAACCAAAGAAGAAAACCAAACAGACAGTAAAGCCCAAAAAGGGGGAGCCAGTTAACTATACCGGTACTATAAGGTGCTCAACAGCCAGGACAATAAAGTCATAAGGACAACTACACGGGGACTAGTCTGAAGTAAGGAACGCCCGGACCGCGGGAAGCTCAGAGCAGAACACACGGTTTAATGCAACAGGAGAACGCAGTCGTTTCAACGTCTCCATGCTCCACATTGGGGCTAAACATAGGAGCCTAGTTCACCGCATCAGAAGCATGACCCAGAAGCCTCAGCGTGTCCTCAGGCACACTGTAACCAATCAAACGCTGCTATTAATAATCTCTCCCTTCGCACTCCTGTTGCCCATCCCCTGTTCCATCTCTCTCTCTTTTTACAGTTCTCTCTCAGCTCCCTTCCTTGAATAAAGTCCTTCCTCCCAGAGCTCAGTTTGTCCTGAAATCCTTCTTTCCTGTTCTCATTCGCTTTCTCGCGTAAAACGTATTGGGCCAACTTCATAAACCCAGATTCCGAGACTAAATTCTATTTCGAACGAAGGTTCTCCATTCACACCTCACTTTAGTCCAGGACCAGGCTTAATCTGTGTCTGTGAAACCCATCCAGTGTACTGGTCTTCATCCACAGTAGGCTTTTCTGGAGATACATACATGTATACACTCACACACACACAGACACACACACAGGCATGCATGCACGCACACACACACACACACACACACTGTGCATTCCCATTGCTGCAGTGCTTGAAAATATAAAATTTGAAAATGAATTATGACATTTCATCAGCAAAGGGACAAATCTGTAATGGCTACTGTTCATTGCACTAATGTAGGAATAGCTATCCGTCTCTATGACAACATTTTTATTCCTGTTTGTTTCTGCTCCGAATAAAACAGTCAACTGATTATGGCCCTCCCTCTGACCCAGTGGATAAGAATCTTACACAGCGCATTTCACTGGAATCAATCATAACACCATAGTTACATTATGTACACGATAATTTAATGCTGATAATTTATTAGTGTCATAAAGTCAACAATGAAATGCATGGTAAAGGACAAAAAAAACTAATCACTGGAGCAGTACTGTTGAAGTTGATGTTATTGGAGCCTGTGTCTTTAAGATCCTGAAAAGATACCAGGGCCCTCTGATGAGCTGGCCACGCAAGCATCCAGGAAACAATATTAATATCCAAAATTTTAATCTGCCGGCCATTTCCTGAGAGCACGAGATCCCTCTCTGCATATCCTGGAAGACGGAGGGATTAGGGCGGCTGGCTCCTACGCTCTTCTCTTCATCCCTCACTTCTGTCGCGGGATTTCTCTGCATCGCTCTACTACTCTACTCTCATCCCTCCGTCCCTCTCTTCTATACTTCCATCTGTCTTTCTTTCCCGCTGCTCTAGCCTTCCTGCTGTCTTCCACGTCATCGCTCTTTTCGGTGGGTCCGTCAAACCCTTCACTCACTCATCCTCTCTCAGGCCCCTCTTTGCCTTCCTCTCTCCTCCTCCGCCTCCCTCTCCTGTCTCCATCCCTCCACAGTCAGTAGGGGTGAACAGTAGGCCACCTCTAGGGCCTTCCCCCCTCCCCTCCTGTGCCCCTCAGCGTTTGGTCATTGGGTGTGGTGTAAACACATCACGCGTGGGTTTCCTCCGGGTACTCCGGTTTCCTCCCACAGTCCAAAGACATGCAGGTTAGGCTGATTGGAGAGTCTAAATTGCCCATAGGTATGAGTGTGTGAGTGAATGGTGTGTGTGCCCTGCAATGGACTGGCGACCTGTCCAGGGTGTATTCCTGCCTTTCGCCCAATGTATGCTGGGATAGGCCCCAGCCCCCCTGCGACCCTGTTCAGGATAAGCGGGTTCAGATAATGGATGGATGGATGGTAAACGCATCACACTTCGATGGGAGGGAGGGGCCTCGTCTTTCTACTCATGCACACACACACGCACGCACATGCACACACGCAGACCATGCAAATGTACAAACTCGCATATATGCACATGGCCACAGAACACACTAGACCACACTAATGTACGCACACACATATATATATATGCACATGGCCACAGAAACACATACACACACAAACACACACTGGACCACGCAAATGTATACACACACACACACACACACACACACATATATATATATGCACATGGCCACAGAAACACACAAATGCAGATACACATGCACATGCACACACAGATGCACACATTACAATTCATTTAGCAGACGCTTTTATCCAAAGCGATATACAAATAAACGCATATCAAGGTCACAGACAGAAACACACACACACACACACACAGGGGGGCAAATTATGTACTTCTAAAAGCAAATAAATAAATCCATATAAAAACTGCTTTGTCAGAAGGCAGGTAACTTTGCTATTTATAGTTTAAAGAGTGCCAAGGGGTCGAGTGAATTCACGGCTATCTTAGATTTCATTGCGGTGCTGAACAGACAATCAGCTTGAAGGTGTCTTGTACTTTTGTTGACAGAGAGCGCCCATGAATTACAATAAAATACTTGTCTCTCCAGGATAAGATAAAACCCCTGCAAGCCTTTGAAGGTCAGATTTCCTATAAAATTATTGAACAGTCTTCCTTTTGTGTCAGAAGATTGAAGGGAAAAACATTAAATGTCTACTTTCCATAAGAAATGTTTTAGGAAGGGGGGGGTCTTAACACCAATGTCTGCTGTATTTTTCTAGATGTGACAGAAATACAGTACTGCGCAAAAGTCTTAGGTACCTGTATAACATTCTGTACAGATAAGATTCTTTGAAAAATAATTCAATGAAAGGTCCGAAATAAACATACTATACATTTTACATTACACTTTAGTAATAGTAATACTATTTAGTAATACTTAGTAATTGTTAAAAACTGAATCAAATCAATATTTTTTGTGACCACCTTTGGCGTTAAAACTGCATCACTTCTCTGAGATAGCCAATGCTGTCCTGCAGTTCTATAAGCAGAGAGATTGTTCCAAGCATGTTGGAGAACTTGCTGCAGTTCTTCTGCAGACTTTGGTTGGCACCTCGCTTCGGATCGCAGACAGCCTTGATCAAGTTTTTATGTAAAAAGTAGTCAATTGCTTACAGTAATACAGTAAACTTGTTTAAATTAAATACAAAAATGTTTCTGTAAAATTAAATCTTTTGGAAAATGAATATTTGGAAATCTCAAATGTGTTATTTTAGACTAACACCACAAGAAAATAAACATATACACAATAAAGTCTAGGGTACCTCAGACTTTTGCACAGTACTGTATGTATTGATGCATGATATGTTCATTACATATTCATGAGCAGTATAAAAGCCATTGAACTTGAGGTTACGACATCATGCTGTTTTAATAACCAGAATTTTGATTGGCTGGTGATCGTAAAGACTAGCAGGGTGAGCTGAAGAACAGCAGCCATAACACAAGAGTATTGAGTTAATATGGCTATTATGGCAAAAAAAAAACCCTATTTAAAATAAAGTATAACGATGTTATTCCAGACTTCATGGATTAATACATTTTTTTAAATTCTAATTTCTGATTCTATGAGCAGTGTTTGTGTGAGTGAGTGTGTTTTTGTGTGCGTGTGTGTGTGTGTGTCTGTGTGTGTGTGTGTGCGTGTTTGTGTGCGTGGGTGTGTGTATGTGTGTGAGCTAGAGAGAGGGGGAGAGAACAAGGAAGGCAGAATTACAGCGCAGCTGCACTTTGCAGTTTTAAAGAGTTCGGTTTAAAAATCCCAAGGCAGGGGAACTGAAGAGTAAACTATGAAACAGTCTCCAGGTTCAGTCAGCTCACTCCACACACTACTCTTTGGGGAGAAGAGAAGGATTAGAAAATCAGAAAAGGATAAAGAGGAGTTAGAAGAAAGAGGCGTTTGGAGGCTAAATACACTGTAGAAAGAAAGGCAGAAGTTTGCGTATGATAGACTCTTGAGTTGAGCTCGTACAGGCACAGCCACCCAAGACCCTTTTAAACTGGCTAACCTCCTTACTCAAAGCTCCTTACTCAAAGCTCCTTACTCAAAGCTCCTTACTCAAACCTCCTTACTCAAACATCCTTACTCAAACCTGCTGAATCAAACCTCCTGAATCAAACCTGCTGAATCAAACCTCCTGAATCAAAGCTCCTTACTCAAACCTCCTGAATCAAACCTCTTTTATCAAACCTCCTTACTCAAACCTGCTGAATCAAACCTCCTGAATCAAAGCTCCTTACTTAAACCTCCTGAATCAAAGCTCCTTACTCAAACCTCCTTACTCAAACGTCCTGAATCAAACCTCTTTAATCAAACCTCCTTACTCAAACCTCCTGAATCAAACCTCCTGAATCAAACCTCCTGAATCAAACCTCTTTAATCAAACCTTCAAAGCTCCTTACTCAAACCTCCTTACTCAAACCTGCTGAATCAAACCTCCTGAATCAAACCTGCTGAATCAAACCTCCTGAATCAAAGCTCCTTACTCAAACCTCCTGAATCAAACCTCTTTTATCAAACCTCCTTACTCAAACCTGCTGAATCAAAACTCCTGAATCAAAGCTCCTTACTTAAACCTCCTGAATCAAAGCTCCTTACTCAAACCTCCTTACTCAAATGTCCTGAATCAAACCTCTTTAATCAAACCTCCTTACTCAAACCTCCTGAATCAAACCTCCTGAATCAAACCTCCTGAATCAAACCTCCTGAATCAAACCTCCTGAATCAAACCTCTTTAATCAAACCTTCTTACTCAAACCTCCTGAATCAAACCTCTTTAATCAACCCGCTGAACAAACCTCCTGAATCAAACCTCCTGAATCAAACCTCCTCACTCAAACCTTCTGAATCAAACCTCCTTAATCAACCCTCCTTACACAAACCTGCTGAATCAAATCTCCTTACTCAAAGCTCCTTACTCAAATCTGCTGAATCAAACCTCCTTACTCAAACCTCCTGAATCAAACCTCTTTAATCAAACCTCCTGAATCAAACCTCCTTAATCAACCTCCTGAATCAAACCTATTAAATCAAACCTCCTTACACAAACCTCCTTAATCAAACCACCTCACTCAAACCTCCTGAATCAAACCTCCTCAACACACAGCAAGGCCGCAAAGCAAACCACACCTACACAGAAGGTTACACTTGGACACATGGACCTGTAGAAAAACACACGCTCACCCAGACACAAAGGGGCTTATTAAAACCAACCAATGCAATCAGTGATTTAAGTGCTGGAATGAACCAGAACACCATACTGGGACTTCAGTTGCGGTTCAGTTGCGGTTCAGTTGCGATTTTGCAAACCGAGTTGCGATTGCAATCTCCAACCCCCGTCACATGGGATTGTAGGGATTTCATTCTCTTCTCATCGGGTCACTCTAGTTCCTAGACTTATTTTTTTTACACTTCAAGCACTGAATACATCTTGAACAATGCACAAAGGAACAGGGTAATGCAAGACTCATGCAACATTTCAGCCCAGTAGAACTTCAGTTCAGGAGCACCGACCCTCACCGCCTAGTGGCACAGATTAGTACTGCGTGTGCACTGTTGTCTGAGAGACCGGGAAGGACTGTTATATCCTTCCCCGTGCATATTACATTTCTTTGCGTCAGCACTTTCTCTCCGTCAAGACGGGGGAAGGGAGAGATGGAGACACGTGTAAGGGAAAATGAAAGAAGAGGAGAACGACAGAAATAGAGATGGAAATGGAGAGAGAGAGAGAGAGAGAGAGAGAAAGAGAGAGAGAGAGAGAGAGAGTAGGAGGATAGATGGGGTGGGAGGTGAAGAAGGCCCTGAATTATAGCTGTGCAGAGTTGGTGAGGATGGGTCTGTCTGGGAGGGACAGGGGTGCAGTTACTGAAGCTATATCTTTAATATTGGCCCTTCATCAATGTGGCTCTAAAGCAAGCTCTCCCACAAGCTGGGTACAGCTGAGAGAGGAGTCGGGCCTGGGTGAGCAGGTCTTTGAGGAGGAGACAGAACTGGTACCAGAAAGACAGACCTCACAGACAGACAGACAGACCAGGAAGATAGACCTTACAGACATGCAGACAGATAGACCTGGCAGACAGACAGATATACAGACAGACAGACCAGAAAGATAGACCTTACAGGCAGGCGAACAGACCAGGAAGATAGACCTTACAGACATACAGACAGATAGACCTGACAGACAGACAGATAGACCTCACAGACAGACAGACAGACAGACTAGAAAGATAGACCTTACCGACATACAGATGGATAGACCTGACAGAC
Source organism: Conger conger (assembly GCF_963514075.1). Classification (NCBI taxonomy): domain Eukaryota; kingdom Metazoa; phylum Chordata; class Actinopteri; order Anguilliformes; family Congridae; genus Conger; species Conger conger. Next base: position 8,939,422 of record NC_083775.1, on the reverse strand, counting down.
AGACAGGCGGACAGACAGGCCTCACAGTCAGGTCTAATGTGAATTACCACTACACTCAGGTGCATCCACTCAGTCAGTTAGCTTAATTTTTTTTATTTAAGCTCATCTTAACCAGGGTATTCGAATTGAGATGCCAGTGAGACCGGGAGCCTCAAAAATAAATTGAGGAGGCTAATTGCTCATCTAGAACAAGACTAAATGAATAAATTGAATCGAATGGGAAAAAAAGAACACAGACACAAATATGGGGCATTTGAACCGAAGAGAAACAGATGAGAAAATAGAGAGCCAAGAGCTAACACTGAAACTAATGCCCGCCACCAGCTGCTCAGCAAGCCTCTCAGCCAGTTAGCTCATATTAACTTATTCCACAAGACCACCTCTCGATACATAATTCAACATAAACCACCATAAACCACAATATAAACATCAGCCAGTTAGCTCATATTAACTTACTCCACAAGAACACTGTTTATGATTTGGTTTGTGCTGAATTATGAATAGATAGGTGTTCTTGTTCAGTAAGTTAATATAACCTAACTAGCTGATGTTATTTTGTGGTATATAAATGTAGTCCAGCCACAGGTTATGAGAACAAACAAGTGAAGTATTAGTCTAAAAGATATTCACCACCCAAATCATGATTTACCAAACTATACATTTACCCTTTTCTGAAAAGATAGTCAAAACTAAACATATATAGAAGCCTAATCATATTTTACAGCGTCAGTTACTGAAGCAATAGCATTCACACCCACAAAATATGCAGAGCAGATTAGGCCTAATTAGTAGCATGCATTTGTAGCATTTGTCCAACTTAAAGAATCCTAAGAGAACATAGTCAAAGTGTGCCAAAATGAGCACCTCCCTCAACTAATTTATATCAGGCAACATTTCACTTCACAGGGTTTAAACAAATACAATGGTGTGTGTGTGTGTGTGTGTGTGTGTGTGTGTGTGTTGATTCATTATGCGCCCCTCTGTCACAACTAGGATAAACACATTTTAAGGTTGTAGGCTACACTGATACTAAGGTAATATATTGCAGACAAATGTATGCTCACTCACTGAAGGAGAGAAAGCAGATTCAACAGAAATCGCCATGAAAAGACTTTGGGGATCTCCACAGACATTCCCCCCCACTACCCAAGCCGAGATCATTATCTGTTTACTTTCCATAACCTTCACAAATTCCATTCACTCGCCGCCTATGTACTGAAAGCCGTCTGAAATTCCTTGACATTGCCAGTATTGATTTGGTAGTACAGAAGTGGTCCTGCCAATAGAGCACTTTGAATTAGAATTAGATTTGACAGTGAGGGAGGTGAGAGGGACAGGGTGCGTAATTAAGGGCGGCATCCGAAGGAACGGCCGGGAGGGGGCTGCGAGACCGGGGCACAATTCAGATGAGAAACCTGCTCTCGCAGGTATCGCCAAAAACCAGGGAGAGATGGCGAACGAGGAGGAGAGCTGTAAACGCGCACCGCGGCGAGAGGTGATCGCCCGTTGTCTTTTCTATCCGCAGCTACGCTCATCATGTTTTCTACCTTGCTGTCTTTCCGCCTGGCACGGGTACAGCGAAGAGTGGGGCCTTGGGAATCCAATACTACCTGTATGACTCTGCATTTTTCACTGCTTTTCCTGGTCTGAATTTCAATCGCGTGACTTCCTTTCGCCGCTGACGAGCTGGCTTGAACACTTGCTTTTCCACAGTTCAGCGTAGGTACTACTTTTAACAAAGTCTGTATGCAAGTATGAATGCAAATAAATAAACAATTATTCATTAAAACCGTTTTGTGTGAGCTGGTGTTAAAAGGTTTCTCATGTCAACATATGAGAAATCAAATTAAACACAGGCTAAATACATAACGAAATATCACTTTACCTTCAGTAAGATAAGAGATAAGGTGTACTTTATTGAACCCTGTGGGGTAATTTGTCCTTTGAATTTGACCCATCTCAATAGGAGCAAGGGCATGGACACAGGTGGGCGGAGGGTGGTTAGTTCTCGCCAAAAAGGGTCATTTGCCCAACCTGGAGAGACCCACGAGTGGGCAGAATCGCCTATCTTCCACACCTTTAGAAATGCGCGTTATCCTGCTGTGAATTGACGGACAGTCGCAAATGAAGTAACTGAAGTAACCAACCCGCTCACGTGCGAACAGCATGTTGCGAGGCAACAGCATTAAGCGCTACACCACGAGGACAGGTGAACATAAAATAAGTCCAATGACTGAACGTACACAACTCAGTGTGACAACACAAAAGAACAGAAGGGAAAATAACCGTAACGTATGTGCTTTAAGCTTGAATACGGCACATTTTCGGAAGGGGTACGGCGCCTGTGTCCCCGCATCTCCTCGGGCGGCTCCGGACCTCCTCTCCGTGTCCAGGGGACCGCGAAATTGCAGATAAATGTGTTTGATTTTGGCGAGGCGAGCGCTTCCCCGCATTACGCTGCCATGATGATATGCGGCCCCATCCCGACCCCCTTTAAATCACCATTTCAGCACAGCCTGCCCTGCCAGGCCCGTCCGCCCTGCATCACTCCGCCTCTCCCTCCCTCCCTCTCTCCCTCTCTCCATTCTCCCTCCCTTCATTCATCAACCCGCCGGTTTTTGACCCATTGGTCTTTTTTTAGAAGATGTGATTCAATATTTAAGGGTGGGGGGTGGGACAGTCCATATTCTTTTTCTGTAATGAGCCTTGGTTGTAAGATGCATCCGAAACCCCTCCATCTGTCTTCCTCTCTTTCACCACATCTGCCTCTCCTGGTTTCAGCACCATTTTACAGAGGGGACTCATTTTCGGGATTCAGGCCTTAGCCGTCTCTCGGTGTCTCTCTCTGTCTGTCGTTCTCTCTCTGTCTCTGTTTTTGCCTGTCCCTCTCACTCTGTGCCCCTCTCCATCCCTGTATCTCTTTTTCTCTCTCTCACCCTCTTTGTTTCTATCACTCTCCCAAAAAGTTCAAATTTGTGTTTATCATACGGAGTGCGCATTAGCGTTGCCAAAGCGGCATCCGTAATAACATTTTAATGAAACGCAGAACATACATTTCCATTAGGACAGAAACGGAATATGGCGTCCCTTCCCGCCTTCCGCCGAAGTGCTGGTCCTGTTGGTTAGCACTCTCTGTCATTCCATTAACACTGTCTGTTCTCCCAGCACAGGTGTACCAAATGTAATTACACCAGAGCAGACAGAAAGCACTCGGTGTCTTGACTCTTAATTACGCCGTACATGAGAGAAATGTGCGGCTCCATTTGGGCTCCGGCTCTGCCAGCCACACAGCAGCCACACCGGTTGACATTGCCCCGCGCTCCATTGTTTCATGCTTGATCTGGAGGGAAAATTCCCTGTCACAGATAAAGTGTGACAAATGCGGCTTCTTAAGTGTCATCTCAAGTTTTCGCAAAACAGAGACGAGCGGGAAAAATCAGGTGAATGACCATCGCGTCCCCGAGCTGCCTCCCTCCGCTCTTTACCCAGTTCTGCGGGTCTATCGCGAAAAACATCGGGCTCGTTCCAATCGCCTGTTCCGTCCGTCCTCGTCTCCTCAGTTCTCGCCTGGCCAGGAATCAATCAATCAGGGCATGCCATCGTTAAGAACATTCCGGCCCCGTTAAATGCTCCTCGAAGGAGCTGGGGAACAGGAGCTAGGACGCTTCCAAACTGACAATTGACTGAACGAGGACGGTCCATTTGCCTGATTCTGGTATCCTTGATTCCTCTGTCCTCATGTCCTTTCCTTCACTTCCTTTGCCCTTCGGTGAGTGGAGCTAAGGAGCGAGGAAAGGATGCAAGAAAAGGATGCGAGGAGGTGAAAATGAGCAATTGGAATAATCCCACGGTTTCTGGTCTCAGCCAGTTCTAGTATCAAAGACAACTAGTTCCAGTCTCAAACAACCAGTTCTGGTCTCTAACACAGCCAGTTCTGGTCTCTAATACAGCCAATTCTAGTATCTAACACAACTAGTTCTGGTCTCTAACACAATCATCTCTGGTCTCTAACACAGCCAGTTCTGGTCTCTAATACAGCCAATTCTAGTATCTAACACAACTAGTTCTGGTCTCTAACACAATCATCTCTGGTCTCTAACACAGCCAGTTCTGGTCTCTAATACAGCCAATTCTAGTATCTAACACAACCAGTTCTGGTTGCTAACTCATTGTCTCTGCTGCAGACAGGTACATCGATTTTGGGATAGGTTAAGAATGTCTTTTACCCACGTGGATCCCCAGAGTGGTTCTGTCTGTCATATTTTTACTGTTTATTTATCCTTTATGAAGACAAGGTATGGTGACTGAGCATGCATGCCCCATTTCACACTTGCACAGATACCTAATCACACAAATACACGACATCAAATCAATCTAATACAGATAAAAACAGTTACAGTGACATCTGCACTGCATCAGTTTCTTGGCTCTTTATAATCCATTTCAATTGTCCAAGACTAACCATGCCTTTGAGGGCACCCTCCATCTGTAAGCTTCATTCTCAGGTCTCAAAGTCAAAGTCGAAGGCCGCGGTCACCGTGGCCGTTGAAGTACTTTGATTTCTAGTCTTTAATGACTGGAGAATTCTTTAATGAAGGGGGGCGGTGAGAACTATCCAACTGAAACAACTTGAAATTATGATCCTAATTTCTTTTCATGGACGATGATTCCCTGAAAGAGCAAGCCTTGCTTTTCAGTCAATATCTGGACAATTAGATCACCTGCTCGCTTCAGCTGAACACTGACACATACTGACCACATTTCTCTGTGCGGTTGTATTGACAACTAAGGGCCTGATTTACTTTAGCATATGTAAAACCTTTTAGCACAGGAATGTAGAACTAATAAACCAATGCCATGGTGCAGAGACTCATAAGATTCATGGGGTTTTCTATTTAACCGTTTGCTGTAGTGCTAGATACCACATCACATCACAAAAAGCATAGCATCACCTTGCTGTAAAATCCAGCTATGCCCAGCTTGAAAATTGAGCTGATCAAGCTGGGTATGAGCTGGTCAACCAGCTAGCGCTGGTAACTTGTCTGAGCTGGTAGCTCTTCAGCCAGCTACCAACTGTTTCCATCTATGTCAAACCGTATCAAGCTGGGAGCCAGTCTGAAGTGGTTGACCAACTAAACCATGTTGAACTTGGAGCTGGTTGTAACTGGTCAACCAGCCAACAGCTGTTTCAAAACCTAGTTTCCTTCAGCAGGGCTTTGAAGTGGTGGATGCGATCAGACCATAGTCGCTTGCGACCTCTACATTACTCTTGGCTTTTCTCCACAGAGAGCACACAGCTGCTTCCACTCATACACACAGAGCAGAAACTCTGCCATGACTCATTCACAACTGTTACTAAGGAACACACCTGTACTGCAGCGAGCGCACTCTCCCCGTCCCCAAACCTGCATACGGCGGAGGGCACCACGTTACCACACTGTCCGCAGAGCAGGAAAACCACGGGAGTGCCATACACGACTGTGTGCACCAATGCTGTTCTGTCGATTATAAGTCATTAGGACAGATTCTTCTGCTCTCTACCCTGGGGTAAAACCAAACTATGCCCAGCTTGAAATGCCAGCTATCAGCTCAAACCTAGCTTGAGCTGGTCAAGGCATGGTGAATATGGAGCTGGTCTAACTGGTCAACCAGCTACCAGCGGTTTCAGAACATAGCTTGAGCTGTTTTTTTCTGCAGGGATAACACATAAAAATCCCAGACCACACCACCCGCGCGCCTCTGCTCCTGCCTGCCTGCCTGTTCTTGTTCTGCATGTTCTGCCCAAGATAATCAGGGCAGACTTCTGCACTCAAGTCTATTCTTTGGGATATGACCATCCATAACACTCATCTCTTTAATGTAGGGGGGGGGGGGGTCATAACACCCAGAAATTGGACATCCCACACCACCCCCTCCCCGGTCCCCCTACTCCCGCCTGCCTGCTCTCAAGCTCGCTCTGCCCAAGATAAGAGTCATCAGGATAGACTCTTCTGCCGTCTAGTCTTCTGTTCAGGATATAAGCATCGCCATAATGCTCATCTTTTTAATGTTGGGCGGGGGGGGATTAGACATCCCACGCCCCCCCCCCCGCTCCTGCCTGAGTGCTGCCAGAGTTCTACGTCCCACTCACACATCTCCATTGTTCTGAATCATTTGCATGTTATTTTCCCCAGGCTTGTCGTCCGCTGATGGAGCCAGATCATTTCTGCAGGGTTATTTCTGGAGCAGCCGAGGCTGAGGGCCTTGGCCCATGGTTACAACTGCTCTGCTGAATAAACAGCTCAAGCTAGGTTCTGAAACAGCTGGTAGCTGGTTGACCAGTACAGACCAGCTCCCAGCTCAACATGATTTAGCTGGTTGACCAGTTCAGATCAGCTTCCAGCTCAACATGGCTTAGCTGGTTGACCAGTCCAGACCAGCTCGCTGCTCAACATGGTTTAGCTGGTTGACCAGTTCAGACCAGCTCCCAGCTCAAGCTGATTTAGCTGGTTGACCAGTTCAGACCAGCTCCCAGCTCGACATGGTTTAGCTGGTTGACCAGTTCAGACCAGCTCCCAGCTCAACCTGATTTAGCTGGTTAACCACTTCAGACCAGCTCCCAGCTCGACATGGTTTTGCTGGTTGACCAGTTCAGACCAGCTCCCAGCTCCCAGCTCCAGTATGTGCATCTCGCCACACAGTAGCACAAAGACATAGGCCTGGATTCACTCAATATTTATGCTCCATTATGACTATTTCATGTGCCCCCCCCCCACAAAGTCTGGCAATTTGCTGATTGCAGAACTGGGCATAATGTAAATCCATTTATCCAGTTATATACCCAGTTATAAAACCCCAGTCTCGTATTTAATGGGGACCATGTCATGCTGCCATTGGTGCACATGACATACACTATACGGCTTGCTTGCGGACTACAACATTTGTCATGGAGAACCAAAAGGACCCTCCCTTACTGTAGCTGAATCAAAACCCTGCTCTGAGCCCCCTGGTGGGGTGTACCAATACGCAGGTATGGGGAGAAATAGGGACTCTACCATCTACCAGTTCCATGCACTACAGATCAACAAAGCACAATACATAAGTATGCATAAACATACACAAAAGTACACAAAGCAGTGGTAAAGACATTAACATATTAAAATAATAATTGCCACGATTAAAAACTGCTTTTCTGAAGATAGAAATGAACACTTGCATTTAGCAGGCACTTGAGTGACTTTCAGAAGGGCACACAGAAAGGTTTTCAGCTAAGAGGAGAGATGATGCTGCCAAGTCATGGCAACAGGCCTTCCAGCAAACCACTGCATAATGTTAACCCTTTCAAGAGCAGGTTCCCCATTAACCCTTTCAAGAGCAGGTTCACGTTTCATGTTTGTCACATCATGTTTCATGTTTAGTCATTGTCTTAGTTACGTTATTGTCATGTCACGTATTATGTTAGTCTAGTCTCGCCATGTTGTTATGCTTTATGTCTAGTTACATTTAATTTTCATGTCATGTTATGTTTCATGTTTAGTTGTTACGATTTTATTGTTAGTCTTGTCATGTCACATTATGTAGTTTATTCATGTCACAGTTGCGAACTTGTTATGTCATGATTTATGTTTGTTACATGTTATGTGGTTCTGTTGTTTGTTTAGCATACACTTTTTTGTGTCTTTCTGCAAACCTTGCATTCCTGCTTTCTCTCTCTCCCTTTCTGTCACTCACACTTCCCGAATTTGTTTCAATTCCCCTTGTCTTCTTACTAATCAACTAACTTTAGATCAGGATTGGGTAATACTGACATTCTAACCATGTGTTCATGTTACCTTACGTTTCTTGTGCATGTAATTTACCAATTTCTACATCCCACTCACACATCTCCATTGTTCTGAATCATTTGCATGTTATTTTCCCCAGGCTTGTCGTCCGCTGATGGAGCCAGATCATTTCTGCAGGGTTATTTCAGGAGCAGCCGAGGCTGAGGGCCTTGGCCCATGGTTACGACTGCTCTGCTGAATAAACAGCTCAAGCTACGTTTTGAAACAGCTGGTAGCTGGTTGACCAGTACAGACCAGCTCCCAGCTCAACATGGTTTAGCTGGTTGACCAGTTCAGATCAGCTTCCAGCTCAACATGGCTTAGCTGGTTGACCAATTCAGACCAGCTCCCAGCTCAACATGGTTTAGCTGGTTGACCAGTTCAGACCAGCTCCCAGCTCAACATGGTTTAGCTGGTTGACCAGTTCAGACCAGCTCCCAGCTCGACCTGATTTAGCTGGTTGACCAGTTCAGACCAGCTCCCAGCTCGACATGGTTTAGCTGGTTGACCAGTTCAGACCAGCTCCCAGCTCCCAGCTCCCAGCTCCAGTAAGTGCTGGATTCACTCAATATTTATGCTCCATTATGACTATTTCAGAAAGACAGTCTGGCGATTTTCTGATTGCAGAACTGGGCATAATGTAAATCCATTTATTCAGCTATAGACCCGGTTATAAAACCCCAGTCTCATATTTAATGGGGACCATGTCATGCTGCCATTGGTGCACATGACATACACTATACGGCTTGCTTGCAGACGACAACATTTGTCATGGAGAACCAAAAGGACCCTCCCTTACTGTAGCTGAATCAAAACCCTGCACTGAGCCCCCTGGTGGGGTGTACCAATACGCAGGTATGGGGAGAAATAGGGACTCTACCATCTACCAGTTCCATGCACTACAGATCAACAAAGCACAATACATGCATGCATAAACATACACAAAGCAATGGTAAAGACATTAACATATTAAAATAATAATTGCCACTATTAAAAACCGCTTTTCTGAAGATAGAAATGAACACTTGCATTTAGCAGGCACTTGAGTGACTTTCAGAAGGGCACACAGAAAGGTTTTCAGCTAAGAGGAGAGATGATGCTGCCAAGTCATGGCAACAGGCCTTCCAGCAAACCACTGCATAATGTTAACCCTTTCAAGAGCTGGCTTTTGCCCCGCGGAGCAGACTTCGGTCTTGACTCTTGCGCCATCATCGACCCTGAGCCTGCCTACCGTCCGCCTGTAGTTCTGCCCCGCTGACAGCTTTCCTGGCTACCAGACCTTTTGCATGGTGTACCGATTACGAGACTGCCTTTTCCCTTGGTACTGTACTTTGGTTTTTGGCTGGATTTTACGTGTATGAACATTGCTTGTTTTTTGACTACGCTCACTGGACATTCCCTGAATAAAGCCCTGACGGGACTTTATTACACCCCTGTTTCTGAGTCGTGTATTTTGGGTCCAACCCCGCATGCACCCGTCTCAGCAGGTTCACATTAACCCTTTCAAGAGCAGGTTCCCCATTAACCCTTTCAAGAGCAGGTTCCCCGTTAACCCTTCAGGGGTTCTAGAGCTCCACTGCTTTCAGTTATCAGTAGCGATTGTTACATCATCATCAGAATGTTTAGCTTACAGCATTCTAATCACAGAATATTGATCTCGCACCTTATGTGACGAGGGGGCGGGGTTCACTCTTGAGCCAGAGCTATTGGCCAGCGCTGCGTCAGAGCGACCGGCGTTCTGCACGCGCTCAGTCGGCCATGCCGCAGCTTGCCGTTTTGTCATCAGGGGCCTGAGACTGCTGTCCCATCACTGCCTCTGGCTGGGATCCAACCTGGCGAGAGGCAACCTTGCCAGGTCACAAACTGTCCAGTCCCCCCCCCCCCCCCCAACCGACCCGACCCAAACACACGCATACACACACACACACACACACACACACACACACACGTCAGAATGGTTGGTAGACAAAACGCTGGTAGACAAAACTGTTGAGCGTCGGGGGGTAGACGCATGAGTTCTTGCACCAAATACACAAAAAGCAGCTTATTGCAGGTTTATCTGGTAAGTATCCTAACTAGGTGATAGAACCGTGGGCATGGCAACATAGGCCAGGACGGGGCAAAGCGTCACAGTGCCACCCCCACCCCCCCACCTTTCCCCTCCCCATTCCTCTCATTCCTGCTTTAGCTAAAAGCATCTGCCAAATCTGGCTACATCTCTCACTGTCTCTCTCTCTCTCTCTCTCTCTCCCTCCCTCTCTCCCGCTCTCCCTCTCTCTCTCCCTCTCGCTCGCTCCTCGAATCTCTTCCTTCTCGCGGGATGTACTGTGCTTCTTCATAATTTCACTTTATACTCTGGAGAGGAAGGTGTGCTGTCCCGACTCTGTGCCAGCGCTGAAGGCTCCTCTTGTTATCCGCGTGTATATTTAGCTAACCTTATTGTAGCAATTATTAGGTCTCCTGCTGGTGGACTAATTGGGCTACTAATTAGACAAGGCCATCATCAGCGGCAACACTTCAAACTTCAGCTGCACGTCGTGCCTGGACACCAAAGTCTTGAAAAGAACAGAACAGTGTCAGAGGTGTCTGTGTTTACTACTGTGTGTGTACGGTGTGAGGTGTGCTATGTGAGTGTGTCCTCTGTGTGTGTGTGTGTGTGTGTGTGTGCTTGTGTCTGTGTGCTGTGCGTGTGCCTATGAGCGCGCTGTGTGTGTGTGTGTGTGTGCTTGTGTCTGTGTGCTGTGCGTGTGCCTATGAGCGTGCTGTGTGTGTGTGTGTGTGTGTGTGTGCATTCAGCCGCTTTTGTTGCAGCACAGCGTAAACTTCCATTGACCTTGAACCGCGGCAAGGAGTCCCGCAATGAAACAAAAGAGACTTTAGTGCTGCTGATGTTCTCTCTGCTACAGAGAGAGGGGGAGAGAGAGAGGGAGACAGAAGGAGAGAGAGGGAGATTCAGAGAGTGTGAAAGAGAGGGAGAAAAGAGGGAGAGAGAGGGAGAGGGAAAGAAAAGAGGGGAGGAATGATAGAAAAACAGAGAGAGAGAGACAGATGGAAGGAGCAGAAGAGGAGGCAGAAAGCCATCACAGAGCAACACTTGTCCAGACACAGACACTGGAGTTAAAAAAAAAAAAAAAGAAAACAGTAAAGCTGTTCCTGAGGACTAATTCCACTGCAATGAACTGTGCGTGGACACACACACACACACACACACACACACACACACACACACACTCATATCAGAGGTGACAACAGTATTGCCCACACTTGTGCAAGAATGAAGTGAGAGGCTCTTGGTCACAGTCCACTGGCCGGCCAGAGCCATCGGCTCACTGCAGTGCCAGCCATCACAGGCACACAGCGCCAGAGAGAGAGAGAGAGAGAGAGGGAGAGAGAGAGAGAGGGAGAGAGAGAGGGAGAGAGGGTGGTGGGGAGGGAGAGAGAGAGAGGGGGAGAGAGGGGGGGAGGGAGAGAGGGAGAGAGAGAGAGAGAGAGGGAGAGAGGGAGAGAGAGAGGGGGAGAGGGAGAGAGAGGGGGGGAGAGAGGGAAAGAGAGAGAGGGGGGAGAGGGAGAGAGAGAGCAAGAGAGAGGGGGGAGGAAAGAGAGAAAGAGAGAGGGGAAAGAGAGAGAGGGAGAGAGGGGAAAGAGAGAAAGGGGGGAAGAGCAAGAGAGTGAGGGAGAGAGAGAGAGGGAAAGACGCACATTCACACTCCACTGGCTGGACTCAACCAGAGGCCACCACAGCCTTGCTCGCCCTCGCTACCGAAAGAGAGAGACGCACGATCACATGGTCACTTCACAAGCCCACAAGCACCCGCACTGCTGCCCCCTCACACACACATACACACACATACACACACACACACACACACACGCATACACACACACACACACACACACACACACACAGACTGAAAAAACTAACTCACGTACGGCACAACACAAGCACTGACAGAACCTAACACACACACACACAGACTGAAAATAACACACATGTGGACGTGTACCACGTGCACACACACACACACAGATACACACAGCTACGCACACACACACACACACACACACACACACAGATACACACAGCTACATACACACACACACACACACAGATACACACAGCTACACACACACACACACACACACACACACACACAGATACACACAGTTCTACACACATACACACACACACAGATACACACAGCTACACACACACAGATCCACGCAGATACACACAGCTACACACACACACACACACTCACACACACACACAGATCCACGCAGATACACACAGCTACACACAGCTACACACAGATACACACAGCTACACGAAGCTACACACAGATACACACAGCTACACACAGGAGAGACTCAGGACAAGGCACCTCCCATTCTCTTTTTCGCACACTCCTTCTCCTTCCTTTTTTAGCATGGATTTGTAATTATTTGTTTTCATTAAAGAAGATCAAGTCTCTCTCTCTCTCTCTCTCTCTCTCTCTCCCCTTCTTCTTTTTTTAGCCTGGTTTTAGGTATTTTGTAATTATTTGTTTTCATTAAAGATCAAAAATCTCTCTCTCTCTTTCTCTCATCTGTCTTTCTCTCTGTCACTCTCTTATGTGCACACACACACATAAACACACACATATACACAAATACTGGCTCAACACAAACATTGACAGAAGCTAACACACACACACACACACACACACACACACACACAGACTGAAAAAACTAACTCACATACTGGCACAACACAAGCACTGACAGAAGGTTACACACACACATGCAGACTGAAAATAACACACATATGGACGTGTACCACGTGCACACACACACCACACACACACATTGTAATTTCCTTGGTTTCAGAGATCAGAGATAAATGCGTAAATGGAAGCATTTCTTTATTTCACGGTTGTTCATGCACTGGAGAGCCTTATCAGGAGCGAGCGCTCAGACTTCTCCCACTGCTCTGAGCTTCCCTCCTTCCTCCTCTGCTCCCAGACACGGAAGTGACATTTCCTACCCTCCTATACTGGGAAAGTACCCTACAGTCCCTTATCCAGAGTGACCCAAACTGCCTCTATTCTGCACCGACTGCCAGACATCCACTTGTCGGCAAGAGTGGACAAGACACTGCTGGGGGGTGTATCACCACGCAGGAGTTAGCTGGATAAGTTCACCAAGTAAAAGCTGTTTTTACTTCAGTCCATGTTCCAGTTTGGGAAGGGTCCCGGGTTTTACTCTGTGAATATATCCAGCTAAGTTTGTAATCCTGCTTCATGACATACCCCCGCGGGCAAGAGGTAAACAATAAGTTGAATAAACTTTATTTATAGAGCATGTTACGTTACATTACATTAATGGCATTTGGCAGACGCTTTTATCCAAAGCAATTTACAGTTGATTAGACTACGCAGGAGAAAATGCCCCCCTGGAGCAATGCAGGGTTAAGGGCCTTGCTTAGGGGGCCAACAGCTGTGCGGATCTTATTGTGGCTACACCGGGGATTGAACCACCGACCTTGCGTGTCCCAGTCATTTACCTTAAACACTACACTACAGGCCGCCACATGTAACAACAAAGCCTTCCAGTTCTGGTGGTGGTTCGAAGGCCACACTAGAAAGGATTAAACTCCGCGAGCATAGGACTCCTATAGGCCATGATGTTCCCCTGAGTGGTTGTAATGGTAAGACTAACTAAAGTGTAAAGTGCCATGTGCCCTGACCATTATTTGTAAAAAGCACAATGCACAATAAAGATCGCTTGTCAATTGATCCAAGTCTGGTCTCGTTTAAAGTTGTCAAATTCGCGACCTATTTCTTTCTTTTTTTAGTTCTCTGCTGAATAAACTGGTTTCCAGCTCAAAAGAAATGCATTGTCTGTCCCAAAAAAGAAAAAAAAATTGACATTTTTAAGTGATGTCTCTAAAATGGGTCACTTTATCCTGCTAATATATTTTAAAAACCCTTAATGAACAAAAAAAGGTTTCAATCCACTTCTCGGTCCTCCCAGTAGAATGGCGACACACTGTCGTCTCATTTAGGAGGTCATATATGCTTTAATTGGAGTCTCCAGCTCCTGTGGCAGCTCGCTCATCTGGACCGTCTATTCTCAGACTGGGACCCTCTGATTTCTCATCTTGGCTAACAATACCTGCCCTTTCAACGTGACCAAAGCTCAAAATAGATTTGTGGACTCTTCACTTTTACCTAAGAAGAAACTATTTTTTTTTTTGTGTGTAGGGTGTGTGCGTGTGTGTGTGTGTGTGTGTGTGGGAGAGAGTGAGCGGTCCTGAGAGTCTCCTGTGTGTAGGTGTGTGTGAGGGGATAGCAGTGCTGTAAAATCCAGCTTTGGCAGCTTGAAAATTGAGCAGGTCAAGCCGGTCATAATCTGGTCTAGCTGGGTGTGACCTGGTCAACCAGCATGGCCAATCTGATCATGAAGCTGGTCTAGCAGGATATGAGCTGGTCAAGCAGCTAGTGCTGGCAGCTTGTTTGAGCTGGTCAACCCTCTACCAGCAGTTCCAAAACATAGCTCGAGCTGGTCAAACTTTGTCAAGCTAGGAGCTGGTCTGAACTGGTCAACCAGCTAAACCACATTAAGCTGGGAGCTGGTCCGAACTGATCTGTTTCAAAACCTGGCTTGAGCTGTTTTTTCAGCATTGATGCACTGTGAGTAGCTGTGTGTATTGTAGATGTGTGTAACTGTGTGTAGCTGTGTGTATTGTAGATGTGTGTAGCTGTGTGTAACTGTGTGTACTAAAGATGTGTGTAGCTGTTTGTACTGTAGATGTGTGTAGCTGTGTGTAGCTGTGTGTGAAGGCGCAGCACTGTGGATGTCTGTGGGTGTGTGAGGTTAGCGGGAAATGACCATGTCTCTCTCTCTCTCTTTCTGCAGTGTGTGCATGTGTGTACGTACACTGTGCAATGTAATAGTCTGTGATATGATCACCATTACAGAGCCATTATTGTGCAGGGCCATATTATACAGCTAAAAGCACAAGCCTCCCCCCTCCCCCCCCCCCACACACACACACACACATACACACACACACACACACACACACACACCCACACCTTCATAATGCAGCTAGAGTCCAGTCACGGTCTGAATTTATCACACCATAAATGTTCTGTGGTCTGACATCAGAGGCTAAAATGGCTGCCATTTGCTGGGGAAATACAAACAGATTTGGGAGCAGGTGGCTGCAAATTTTGACTGATCGAGCTGGTGCAGTGTGAGCCATCCCCTACAGCAGCCCCCTTCCTCATCATCCTCATCATCCTCAGTCCAAAAGCCTGACCAGATTCCCAGAATGTGCTTCACACAAGGAGAGCTACAGACATGGTGTAAATGCTCTTCAGTTCTGTTGCTGTGGGAGAAAGGGAGATGCAGCAAAGCATTCGGTGTTAAATCAATCGCTGATGGAGTACACACAGTATGGTCCCTATTGGATGCATATGTACTCTGCTACAGTTACACTGAGCAGTTTACTGTGTAGGAAGAGAGCGTGAGAGAGAGAGAGAGAGAGAGAGAGAGAGAGAGCATGAGAAAGAGGGAGAGATTGTGGGAGAGAGGGAGGGCAGGAGAGAGAGATGGAGAGAGTGAGAGAGAATGATAAGGAGGGTGAGAAAATGAGTGGAGGGGAGTGTGTGTGTGTGTGTGTGTGTGTCTGTGTCTGTGAGTGTGGGTATGTTTGTGTGTGTGTGTGTGTGCATGTGTCTCTGTGTGTGTGTGTGTGAGCGAGTGCGTGTGTGAATGTAAGAAAGAGAATGAGATTGCAAGAAATGCAATCAGATGCAAGGCCGATGCTTTGAGTCCCAGCAACGTTGTAAAGTGTTGCTGGTTTCATTTTTGGTATGAAGTTTTGGTGTCTGTGTGTCTGTTTATCAGTGCATGATGATGTCTGACATTCACATGTTCTGTTCAGGCTGTGAACATACTACCTTGCTGTCCTGCCAATTAATAACCACCAACTGAGAGTGAGCTCTGCAAAAAGTATTTTAGACACTTAAAAAAAAAATCTCAAATAGAAATATTAGCTTGTTTTAATTATTGTTTTAGTTATATTGTCAAATTGGTAAATCTTGAAATGAGTCAAACTGTCTCACCTAATTGGAAATCTCTTTATCTCATTTAGAAAGAGAATAATAGAAACAAGATTTTAAGTCTAAATATGAGATTAAAATACTTAAGGTTGACTTATGTTTTGATGTTTGCAGTGAGGGGGAGAAAGAGCTTCAGATGACACTTTCAGAAGGAGAACGTGGACAAGGCAAAACAGTGAATGCCTTTACGACAGCGATAATCATCTTAAGGGACATGGAGAGGGACAGGCAAGAGTCCCAATGCCGTAATGAGCTGGCAATGAGTGTCAAACCAAACCAATCAATCTGGGCTTTAATTAAGACACTTTGCACGCTACAATTAACATCAAAAGCCTTCAGGACGAGACTGTCAACCCATTTATGTCCACCACCCCCCCACATCCCTATCAGTACCCCTCTCTGTACTGTGATCACATCCCTATCTGTACCCCTCTCTGTGCTGTGATCACATCCCTATCTGTACCCCTCTCTGTACTGAGATCACATCCCTCTCTGTGCTGAGATCACATCTCTATCAGTACCCCTCTCTGTACTGAGATCACATCTCTATCCGTACCCCTCTCTGTGCTGAGATCACATCTCTATCAGTACCCCTCTCTGTGCTGAGATCACATCTCTATCAGTACCCCTCTCTGTGCTGTGATCACATCTCTATCCGTACCCCTCTCTGTGCTGTGATCACATCCCTCTCTGTACTGAGATCACATCTCTATCCGTACCCCTCTCTGCGCTGTGATCACATCCCTCTCTGTACTGAGATCACATCTCTATCAGTACCCCTCTCTGTGCTGCGATCACATCCCTATCTGTACCCCTCTCTGTGCTGAGATCCTGTGTCTGTCTGTACCCCTCGCCGCTTTCGCCCATCTAAATAAAGTGAAAAATATACTTAAAGAGGGTGGATTGTCTGGTCTACTTATGGACTCATGAAAGTCGGCGAAATGGCATTTTATTTCTTACAAATGAAGCTTTGAAATTGCCAAAATGCACATTTTTTAAAACTTTGAAATGATGATGCATTCTATGTTTACAAAATACTGAATATTTAATCTGAAAACTCTTTTTGATGTAAGATTTTGATTAGTGCAGAGAAGCTGAACCATTCTGAAATGCTTTAGTTGGTTTCATGTGTTGCGGGCACTAAATCCTGTAGGGCCGTTTCATCTTTCTGAGAATGCGTGCAGCGCGTTTCAATCACGCACCAGCATCCTGTGGGTTTGGAGGTGACAGTTTGGCAGGGCGGCCTGATAATCTGCCCACTTTCATTCAAACAGGCACTTCACTGCTGCCAGCAGATACTATCTAACAGCACCTCACCTACACACTCCTACACACACTATTCAGCCCCCGCTGCCAGCAAGCGCACACACACACACACACACATACACACACACACACACACACACACACACACACAGACATTCACTCACACTCTCTCTCACTTCCACATGCACACACATTCTCACTGTCACACATGTTCCTCTCTTTATCACACACACGCACAAATGCACACGTATACACACACGAACACACACATACACAATCTCTCTAGTGGAGTGTTAACCTCTAGTGGCGTAGTAATCTCTGGTTAAGTGGTCATTTCTAGTGGAGTCATAATCTCTAGTGGAGTGGTAATCTCTGGGAGTGGTAATCTCTCGTGGAGTGGTAATATCTGGTTGAGTGGTAATCTCTGTTGGGGTGGTAATCTCTAGTGGAGTGGTAATCTCTGGTGGGGTGGTAATCTTTAGTTGAGTGGTAATCTCTAGAGGAGTGGTAATCTCTGGTGGGTTGGTAATCTCTAGTGGAGTGGTAATCTCTGGTGGGTTGGTAATCTCTAGTGGAGTGGTAATCTCTGATAATCCAGGAGGCTCATATTCCCACTCACAGTATGTTGCCTGTCTCTGAGTCAGGGGTGAAAACTATGCCATTAACTATGGTGCAGGCTGCTGCAGGAATAACGTGTCAGCCAGGAGCTAACAAGCAGAGCACAGAGTACACGCACACACACTCACACATATCCACACACACACATGCACACACACATGCATACACATGCACACACTCACGCATGTCCACACACACGCATGCACACACACACAGGCACGCACACACATGCATAGACATGCAAACTCTCACGCAAATCCACACAGAAATGCAAACAGACACATACAAGTACACACGTATGACTGATTGAATATAGGCAAAGTCTCAGACCGCAACCTCACCCACAAGTAATGCACTGACAAGCCAATTAATTCCACTGCTGTTCGACAATCTCCAGTGCACCATTTCTGCACACCACCCCAAGGATGCACACACACACACACTCACACACGCACGCACACACACACACGCACACACACACACACAGACACACACACACACTCACACACACACGCACACACTCACACACGCACACACACGCACGCACGCACACACACACAGACACACACACACACACTCACACACGCACACACACACACGCACGCACACACACACACACACACACACACTCACGCACGCACACACACACAGACACACACACACACACACACACACACACACACACACTATGCGGACGAGGCACAGGATAACAGACACATGCGCTGGCCTGAAGTCTGAAGAGGTGTGTTTCCATTGCAGTGGAATTACAGCCCTCATGAACAGCTTTAGTGTTCTGCGCTGTCCATGGTCTCCTCCTCAGTGTGGCTCTGACAGCTCTTTCTGTCTCCGTCTTTTTCCTCTCTATCTCTCTCTCTCTCCCTCTCTCTCTCTCTCTCCCTCTCCCTCTCTCTCTCTCTCGCTCCCTCTCCCTCACTCTCTCTCCCTCTCCCTCACCCTCTCTCTCTCTCTCCCTCTATCTCTCCAGCCCTCTCTCTCTCTCAATCCCTCCCTTTCTCTCTGCCTCTCTCTATTTCTCTCCCTCTCATCTCTCTCTCTAGCCCTCTCCCTCTCTCTCTCTCTCCCTCCCTCTCTCTCTCAAATTCAAATTCCTGTATTGGCATGTTAAACAAAGGAAAATAACACGGTAATATGATTGAATATAAAAATGATAACAGGATAATAATTATATATATACATCACTCTTTCTCCTCTCATTCCTCTCTCTCCCTCTCTTCCTCTCTCTCTCTCTCTCTCTCTCTCTCTCCCTCAAGGTCTTGGATACGCTTGCGTATTGAACGCATCCCAGAATAATGTCAGATTGTAACGTAGTCGTTTCTCATTCTGGTCAGAAAGCCCATGCTATCGCACTGCTGAAGTTTGTCCTGTGAATCTACACGGGGAACAGGTGTAGGAAACAGAATGTTCACCTGAAGACGCATACATTTTCCCATTTCTTTCACCGTGCATTCTCACCACCCCACCCCTCCAAAAACCACCACCACATTAATGCCAAGGGATAGATAACCCTGTCCCCTCTGCCTGCCTGTGTGTGTGTGTGTGTGTGTGCACACCCCAAGTTTTGTGAATCAAGTCATGCTTTTGGGAGCATCTCCTGTCACATTTAGACACACACGCAAACTAAGGTCCTCTCCCATTCAGAAAAATACGTTCATCACCCCTGTCCCATTCAGACGCACACCAACTTATCAGCCCTGTCATTCAGAGACACACACAGATCAGTCCGATCTCATTCGGACACACAGACAAACATACACACACACAGATCACTCCACCGTCATTCAGAGACACACACAGATCGGTCCGATCTCATTTGGACACACACACACACACGCACACTGATGACTCCGCTGTCATTCAGAAACACACACAGATCGGTCCGATCTCATTCAGACAGACGCACACACAGATCAGTCCGATCTCATTCAGACACACACACACACACACACACACAGACACACTGATCGGTCCGCTGTCATTCAGACACACACACACACTGATCGGTCCGATCTCATTCAGACAGACACGCACCCCGGTCACACTAATTTTCTGAATGAGACCCAACAGGGAACAGAGAAGCAATACTAATGACAATATAAACCATTTCATCCACACAAGCAGCATCTCGCAAAGAGAGTAGAGTCTCTCTGTATCTTTCTTTCTCCGCCTCTCTCCCTTTCCATCCTCTCTCCATCTGCTCCATCACTTTTTTCTCCTTCTCTCTCCCTCTCTCTCTCTCTCCCTCCCTCTCTCTCTCCCTCTCTTCCTCTCTCTTCCTCTCTCTTCTTCTCTCTCTCTCCCTCTCTCTTCTCCCTCTCTCCCTCTATGTGCATCTCGCCGCACAGCACTACTGCTTCCTTCCACTTTTCTTTCTTTACTTTCTGGCTGGCTGCGCTGCCTCCCTCCCTCCCTCCCTCTCTTCCTCCCTCCCTCGCTCCCTCTCTCCGCTGCGGCACGGGGAGTCTCCTCCACTCACCTCTGTGCGTTCCCAGGTGCAGCGGGGTCTCGGGCGGGAGGTTCGGCCGCGGGCGAGCAGGAGAGCCGGGGAGAGAGAGAGAGAGAGAGAGAGAACACTCCGCTTCAGACTGAGGGGGAGAACCTAATGCAGGAGGTGAGTTGAAGGGGAGAGAGGGATGGAGATGGACAGATAAAGGAGGGAGGGAGGGAGGGAGGGAGGGGCACTGTTTTAGGATAGGAGGGAGTGGAGTGATGTGGAGGAGGGATTGCAGGATGGGGGAGGGAGGGAGAGAGGGAGGGAAAGAGAAGGCAGGACAGAGATGAATGGAAAAAGAGCAGGGAAGAGGGACAGAAGGAGGGAAGGGGAAAGGGGAAGAGACAGAAAAGGAAAGAAAGGACATGACCCTTTAAGATGTAAGATCACAGATATACACTCACTGAGCACTTTATTAGGCATTTATTAGACTTAAGTCTTCTGCTGCTGTGGTCTATCCAACGGTTTGATGCGTTGTGTGTTCAGAGATACTCTTCTGCGTACCACTGTTGTAATCTGTGGTTATTTGCGTTACTGTCACCTTCCTGTCAGCTTTGACCAGCCTGCCCCTTCTCCTCTGACCTCTCTCATTAAAAATGTGTTTCTGCCCACAGAACTGCTGCTCTCTGGATGTTTTTTGTTTTTCGCATTATTCTCTGCAAACTTGAGAGACTGTTGTGTGTGAAAATCCCAGGAGATCAGCTGTTTTTGAGATACTCAAACCACCCTGTCTGGCACAAATAATCATTCCACAGTCAAAGTAACTTAGAACACATTTCTCCCCCATTCTGACATTTGGTCTGAAAATAAGCTGAACCTCTTGACCATGTTTGCATGCTTTTACATTACATTACATTAATGGCATTTGGCAGATGCTTATCCAGAGCAACGTATTACAAAGTGCAAAGTGCATACCCATAACCAGGGATAAGTGCACTGCAAGATCCGAGATATATGTATATATTTTTTAATCAGATAATCAAATAGGCCCTGGTCCTAATTTTTGTTGTGCAGGTAGCAGTTGAAATAGTACTTCCCTCTCGGGTCTTTAAGCGCACTTATCCCTGTTCTTAACTGAACCTTCTAATGCTGATGTAACAACCACTACTGGAATCTGGAACAGGGACTTGGAATTTTGAAAAAAACAACATTCTTAAAAGAAAAACCTTCCTCAAAGGGTTAAAAGGTATATATGGTGGTGAGGAATAGTCAGAATAGTAGACATACAGGAAATTCAGCCATAATCATCATCATCCTTTTCAGCATTGTGGCCGAAGATGCGCATACGCATTTTGTCCACTAGGTGGGAGTGCGGAGCTTCATTCGTGGCCCTGCTTCAGGGACGGGATAAGATCACAGTTGTGGACAGAGCCACGCTGGGGCCAGCGATCTTGATTGGAAAGGGTTGCGGGCCTCAGTCCAAAGCAGCGTTGGGTGAGATACGCACCCAGCGGCAGTCCGGTGCCGTGGCGTTGAGTATTCGAAAGCGTGCCACCCCCCCCCCCCCCGCTACGTCACCGAACAAAGACGAGAGGAGCCGGCCATGAGTGGAGCTCTGTCACTGAGCCGAGTGGCGCCGCCCCGCGCGGGGGCTGCTGGGAGCCGGGTCAGCCGAGGCAGCGGAGAGGGTTACGCGCACCGTCTCCTCCAGGAGCGGTGCTAATTGTTCCGTTTCCACAGTGCTGCTAACGTGAGTCAGCACCAGCCTCAGAGACAGGCGTGCGTGTGTGTGCGTGTGTGTGTGTGTGTGTGTGTGTGTGTGTGTGTTGACAGAACTGAATATGTGTGTGTGCATATGTGTGTGTGTTCACGGTAGTGCGTGCATGCGTATGTGCGTGCGTGCGGTGGCCTGTAGCGTAGTGGTTAAGGTAAAGGACTGGGACACACAAGGTCGGTGGTTCTAATCCCGGTCTAGCCACAATGAGATCCGCACAGCTGTTGGGCCCTTAACCCTGCATTGCTCCAGGGGAGGATTGTCTCCTGCTTAGTCTAATCAACTGTATGTCGCTCTGGATAAGAGCATCTGCTAAATGCCAATAATGTAATGCATGTATTTATGTGTGTGTGTGTGTTCACGGTACCGTGTGTGTATGTGTGTTTTTGAAAGCGCCCTTTTTCCTGCAGCCAAAGGTTTTTGTTTTTTTATCTCAGGGGAGGGGGCATCACACTACAGTATATAAATATTTAATGTATATCACAGAGGATTTCTTGTCCCCTGCTTAATCTAATCAACTATAAGTCGCTTTGGATAAAAAGCGTCAATTAAATAACAAATTATTATTATAGCTTGGTTCACACTGCAGATATAGGCCGTTTAAGGAGTGGTCTTGCCAACCGGTCTTGCCTAGGCCTCGTTATCCTGGGCACACGAGGCTGAGGGATTCACACGAGGCCCAGTTCTGAGCATCCTGTCTCAAACGCCGTGAAATCGGCCAAAAAACACCACAGCTCAAAGGGGTTTATGGTTATGGTCGCTGTCCTTAGAGCTATCGAGCTCACTTCCTGCCTGTTCACCCGGAGCTTCTCATTGGCTATGGCCCGGGTCGGTCTCGGCCCAACAAAATCAAACATCTTTCAAAAGTCTGGCCTGTCCTGAAGTGCTGGGGGGGTGGTTGACGGGGGGTTGAACTCTTTCACACGAGAGGAAGTTGTGCCGACTGACAACCCAACTGGCCAAATGGGAACCAAGCTTTACTGAGATTTCACATTGCTTATTCAACACAACGTAGGCGGAAGGAAGTGCATAGCGGGAAATGAGTGCACATATAACACGTCTCTCTCTCTCTCCAACCCTGATTTAACCCAGTACAAACCTCTCTTTTCCTGGGATGCATGCTGCTGGCCAGAGCTTTGGAGGTACCTTTCATATTGTGACATCATATACTGATTTACAGCCAAAGGCTCTGGTTCTACACCAACAAATGGCTCCAATTATTATTTTTTATTATTATTATTTTCCCCCTTTTTCTCCCAATTTGGTCGCCAATTGTACCCTATCTATACCAATTACCCATGTTATTTAGGATACACCGCATGCATACGACCACGTTCCCCAGCAGCACAAATGGATCTAACGATCCTTCTCTAAGCCGCATCATCTCCAACTACAACTATCCTTGCCGCTCCACGTGAGCCAACCTCAGCCTTTGGCAGGACCGGGAATCAAACCCCGATCCTCGGTGTGCAACTGCAACAAACTGAACTTGTACCTTTACGACAGAAAGGCATACAGAATGAGGTTATGAATACCATACCTGTGCAGGTATTTAAGTCTTGGTGCACAAGATATTATCAAGTCGGTGATGCAAGATTCGCCCCAACTGCATTTCAGCTGAAACTGAAATGAAAAACACAGAGCTGTCGGAAGTCAGATAAGAACTGAGTTCCCCAAACTTCAGGCAATGAGCTCATCACATGCATGAGAAACACAATTCAGCTCCTCCGCACGGGGTGATTACCCACAATGCACCGGCGAAACAACCGCTCCTTCTAATGATCTGCAGTGCCCCAAAATCACATCTAAAGTTCCAGAACGGCTCTCATTTTACAACTGCACAGTTACATTCTGCTTTTTACTCTGGAGAGACTTTTCCAAGAAAAACAGAGAGAGAATGAGGAGGACAGAACAAGGAAAAAGAAGATGTTAAGAAAGAATAAACAGACTGTCGTCCGACAGAGAAAAAAGGAAGTGTTTTTTTATTTTCTATTAATACTAGTGTCATTTTGGTTTCGCTCGTCTTCAGGAAGTCCTTTAGAAACTTGATCCTTCCTTTTGAAGATGATTATATTCTTATGATTATTTTATTACCATTATTAGTACTACAACAACTACCATTAAAAACATTAATATTATTTAGCAAAATAGCTACTATAATTTAATAAGTAGAATATATGAGATGAGTTATTTTTCATTCGTCATTGCCAGTGTCATTGCTTTGTCATTTATCATTTGTCATTGCCTAAACCGTTTGGGTAGGACGAAATAAGATAACGGATAATTGTTCATAGCTGGGAAGTAGCCACTGATCTAAGTTTTGCAATATTTATAAGCTGGAAAAAGCATGACATGGTCTGGAGCTCTGTTGTTTAAAGTTCATGTGCTGGTCAAAAGTAACACCCAGGTTTTTTTAAATTGGTCTTAATATTTGATGAGCACGGACCGATACACTGCTGCACTTTGGAAGCTACGCTGTGGGGGCCAACAGCAATAACTTCCGTCCAACTGAAGGAAGCTGTTTGACATTGACAGTCCTTAATGGCAGCTAAACAGACCTGTACGACAGCCAGCTTATCCATTTGGTGAGCTTCAACGGAAAGGCAGCGCTGTGTATCATCCACACAACTGAAGGAGAAGGAGAATGAAATAGGAGCCAGGATTGAGCCTTGGGGCACGCCGCCAGACAGAGATGCAGGAGAAGACACAAAATCACCAATAGAGACAGAAATGTTTCCGTTAGAAAGGCAGGACGAAAAGCAACCCAGGGTTATCACAGCTATGCTCACACACCTACATTACATTACATTATTGGCATTTGGCAGACGCTCTTATCCAGAGCGACGTACAAAGTGCGTACCCATAACCAGGCATAAGTTCACTGAAAGACCCTAGAGGGAAGTACAATTTCAACTGCTACCTGTACAACAAAGGTAAGGACGAGGGCCTTTTTTTTTTTTTGAGAACAAATAAACAAACAAACAGAGCAAAAGTGACCAAAGTGAACTACCTAAACCTGCCAATGAGGATACTGTGTATCGATAGTGTCGAACACTGCATTAAGGTCCAGCAGTATCAAAGTTGAGCATTCACCAGCATCTGAACGCATCCGGATGTCATTACAGACTTGATTTTGTCCATAATTCTTGGGCAGTGACAGATCGAGATTTGTTTTTTTTTTAAAGGAGAGGCTAAATAATTTCCCGTTTAAAATAATCGGGGACTCAACCTGATGTGAGAGAGCTATTTATAATAGAGACTATACTCAGATCAATGGACTCCAATACATCTTTGAGTATGGATGATGGATGATATCTAATGGACAAGATGATGGCCACATTTGATAGAGCACCAATAAGGTCCTGGAGACAGATGGCTGAAAAGTGATCAAAAATGACTAGCCCGGCAGTCAATTGTGGGGCAGGAGAAGGAAGAATCATAGTCCTCATATCTAATCCACAAAAAAGAAAAGGACGTTTTTCACAAAAGGAACCACAGGAGAAACAGGGTTAACACTCTTATTGACAGTGTCAAACAGGACCCTGGGATTGTGTTTGCTCAAAGAGATTAGCTGACAGAAGTAGGCAGTCCTCACATCCTTAACTTTGAGATTAAAAGTGGACAGGAGTTCCTTAAAATATAGATAGTGAACATGCGATTTAGAAAATTTCCACAAAACACACAAAAATAAGAGACTTCCCTAAGCCATTTGTAAGAGCATCATTATTCATATTTAAATGACCAAAAGCCACTGAAAACTTATCATAGGACAGGTGGTTTATCATACAGCACACAGCACATACTTTTGTAGACAGCTGCACAGTCTTTAGATTTCAAACAGACTCCCTCTGTCTCCCTATCGCTCTCATCAGACCCCAAGGCCCAGTGCTGCTATTGTATAATGGTACATGGCATTGTACAATATATAAATAATATATAAATTAACAATCTCATTTACAAACCCGGGCCCTATCCAGGGTGTATGATCACACGGCCTGACACGTCATTGTGTCTGATGAAGGAGAATCTCCAAACCTACGAACCATACATCCTCAAACGGAGCAAAGACACACAACACTGAGGAGCACCCAATAACTCAGGCAGGAGAAAAGCAAAACAGGCACCATGGATCCAAACCATGTGCAATAACGATAATGGATCGCATTTATATGATAATGGGCCACATTTATATGGCATATTTCACCAAAGCAACGAGAAGAGGGTTTGAGTGGCATAAATATATATTTGCCCACTGGGTGCACAACTGGTAAAGTTCACACAGAGAAGGAGAACTACTGAACCAGGTGCACAACAGGTGAAGTTCACACAGAGAAGGAGAACTACTGAACCAGGTGCACAACAGGTGAAGTTCACACAGAGAAGGAGAACTACTGAACCAGGTGCACAACAGGTGAAGTTCACACAGAGAAGGAGAACTACTGAACCAGGTGCACAACAGGTGAAGTTCACACAGAGAAGGAGAACTACTGAACCAGGTGCACAACTGGTGAAGTTCACACAGAGAAGGAGAACTACTGAACCGGGTGCACAACTGGTGAAGTTCACACAGAGAAGGAGAACTACTGAACCGGGTGCACAACAGGTGAAGTTCACACAGAGAAGGAGAACTACTGAACCAGGTGCACAACAGGTGAAGTTCACACAGAGAAGGAGAACTACTGAACCAGGTGCACAGCAGGTGAAGTTCACACAGAGAAGGAGAACTACTGAACCGGGTGCACAACAGGTGAAGTTCACACAGAGAAGGAGAACTAATGAACCAGGTGCACAACAGGTGAAGTTCACACAGAGAAGGAGAACTACTGAACTACACAGGAAGATAGGGATCAGCTGGCCAGTCCTTTCGACTCTATTCTTCTGGTGTATGCGTCTCTTCGGACATAGAGGGGAAATGTCCCTTTGTGATAAGTGCAAACAGATCTGAATTGAGTCAGGACCTCTACTCTTCTGGGTAAATAAAGCTTTCCTTACAGCTGTGTGCTCTGGTGCTTGATGCCAATGCGCAGTGTCTGACAATACAACTCCACAAAAATAATTTCATTTGTCTGGGAAATTTTACCACGCAGTCTTTAATAGAGGTGGTGATAGATTTCGCCTTCCTTGACACTACCTCAAATCCTCCTTTTGCCTGGTCCAGCCAAGTGGCCTAAAAATAAGGTCATTTCCCGGTCATGCTGAGAGACGGTGCTCACGAGCATCAGAGTGGCTGGCTCCTCTATGGGTCATTGAGTCAATACGGTCGAAATGCAAAGTCAGAACAAACTGTAGTCACAATCGGTGCTTTTTCTTCATGTAATGAATCTAATGCGCTGAGAACAGGAAGACCGACGAGGAAGACGCCAGGACAGTGGCGAGCAGAAAAAAAAAAAAAGTTGGCCTATGTTCGGATATGTTTCGTAACATTATTTCGCTAATTGTTGCAGCCCATCATGGCATGCAAGGCAAGCGTTCAGTGAAAATTCTACGCAGCGGGATCCGATTCAGCCAATCAGACCACAACCAGTCCACACCCTCCAGCCGTCTGAAATATGATTGCACAAAACCCAGCCCTGCCCAGTTCCTCATCATTCAGTCACTGCCGGAAAATGTCACCATTCTGCAGTTTTCTCAGGAAGGAAGGATTCGAGACTGAGTCATGTGGCTGTCGCACACACGTCAACAGAAATAAGCAATTTAAATGAAGCTAAAGAAATATGAGCGCACTCATCATATTCCGTTATTGTTGACAGCGGCCTGATGAACACACCAGCCTTTCCTCATCAACGCAGGGCCTGTTTGCCAACAGATCGAATTCCTTAATTTTATGCCGTCACCAGTAACTCCGTTGAATTGTGGGTAGCAGATCAGGGCTGGCAGTCTGTGCAGTGGCCGTTTCTTCGTCTGTCCCAAACACAGTCACTGATAGTCGCACACATATGTCTCCCAACCCAAGCCCTGTGGTTAAAATGGCAGTGACTCATCTTAGTGAAATGGCAGGCTACATCTCCTTCTAAAGAAGAACCTGAAAAACATGGATCACATGACTTTCTAAATGTCAACACTAAATGTTTCCAATAAAAGGGAACATCGGAGCTTGTTAAGGAAAAGGCTCCCTCTATTCCAGTGCGGATCCGTTGGTGGTATACAGTGCCATGAAAAAGTATTTGCCCCCTTCCTGATTTCCTCTATTAGCCCATATTGCATATTTGGAACACTAAATGGTTTCATATCTGTCAACAAAATGTAATATTATAATAACCTGAATATGCTGTTTTTTTTATTCCACCTGGAGTTGCAATCCCAGAACTTCAACAATCTGTTAATAGGAGCTTCTCATGTTTGGAGGAATTATTAACCACTCCTAAACCATATTATGTCAGAAATGATTATAAATTATAATTATTTTATCAATTAAATAATAAACATGCTATGGAATTGTTTGCAACAGGCCTGTATCATAATAGGCACAACACAAACGTCAGACCGTTATTCTTCAAGGAATGCTCAGTCATTTCTGACATAATGGAGTTTTCAAAACATTATTCGCTTTCACCTTTCTTTTTTCATTAGCAAATGTTGACAACCTGAGCATTGGTCGTATTTTTTAACCGACCCATTTAGTCGAAGCAAGATAGCGGCAATGTGACATGGTCTGGAAAAAAACGTCTGAAACAAACTCTTCTGAAGAATATGAGTAAGTGCGCGGCTCTTGCGGGCACAGAAGCCGCAGCCACGGCCCCCCCAAGAGGGCACGTGGCCACGCACACACGTCACTCAGAGACTCAGCTCAGCCAACCGAGCCAGGTTTCCCGTAAGCAGCGCAGACACTGACTGCCTAGTATAAGACCGCAGACACAATCCGGAACAGCGAATAACTTCATTTAAATTCTGCTACTTGTCAGATCCTGGGAGAAAAACGGAGTAAGATCCACCTATAGCATTAGCATAAGGTAAGAACATTTTTACAGTAATTTCTGCGTTTGCTACCAAAATGAACTAAATGATCGTTCATTTTGCTTCACTGCAGTTTTGAACGCCGCTTGTATTTATTATTTATATTTTGTATTTTATTTGTGATTAATAGCGTATATAAAACAGAACGAGGGTAGCTTTTCAAAAGCAATTATCATGTAGATCTACCACCGATAGACTACTCTACTCAAAGTCAAAGTGTTGTATTCAGTAACAATTAAGTCTTTAAATAAAAGCAAGCATTTATTTAGCATGTGCAGCCTAATATATTATTATTTTTATTATTATTATTAT
Source organism: Conger conger (assembly GCF_963514075.1). Lineage (NCBI taxonomy): Eukaryota > Metazoa > Chordata > Actinopteri > Anguilliformes > Congridae > Conger > Conger conger. The sequence goes on along the minus strand of NC_083775.1, from coordinate 8,910,139 downwards.
TACTTCTACTACTGTATCGTTTTTGTAGGCATATATTTCGTTTTGGTATACAAATTTTTCCAATATGAGTTTCGATAAATGTGGCAATATAGTTAAGGAATGACGCCTCTTATTACCAAGAATATACGTGGGGATTTCCCAATTGTGTGGACGTCAGTTCTCATGCTTGTTCCTCTAAAGAGATCAATGCTGTCTTTTTTGCGCGTTTTGTCCATCAAACAAGGCTTCAGCACGGGTTTCAGTATTTACCGGCCAACTTCACCGATGTATCTCTGGCTCCGTTACTGTTGGTCTCCCTGCCGGGCGTAATACACGGCGCATGAAGTGCGCCCTCACGACCGCCCACAAAGTGCTACAGGAGACAGACCTGAGCAGGAACATATCTGACTGAGGAGGTGAGGAAGCTTTCACATAAGGCGCTAAAATCGCTCAAAACGATATGAAAAGAAAAACAAAAGTAAAGTGCCGCACCCTGGGAAACATTAGGTAATAAAAATACAATAGAAGCCAACAGCTTTCTAATTGTATTATTACAAGTGTGTTTCATTGAGGTTTTTTTTCTTTTTTGCGAGTGCTTAGAACGAGGTCATTATTTTATCTCCCCGTTTATGTGGGCCAATTTTCTGTGTTCTGTAAGATACGATAATTAAAAAATAAATAAATAATCCGTATCCCAAGTGAACACGTTTAGTTGCATGTGAATCAAGTCAGTAAAACATTCAATTTCAATTTCATTAACGATTCGTTCTTTAATTAATGGAATGTTGAAAACGCTTATACATCAATATAAATAGGTAATGGCCGCGTTTCCCGAACGCGTTAAGAACGTTCTTAAGCTAAGAAAGTTCTTAAGGACCTTAAACGCGGCCAATATCAACACAAAATAATCAGTCTGTTCGGCTTTCTTGGTCTTCCATCTGGAAGATGGATGCCCAACTTCAGTATCGGAATAAATCGGTTCAAAAAGAGAACTTGTCATTACGCCTATGTACTTGAAAGAAATTAATGAACGTCAGAACTGATAACAATTGAGTGGAAAACAAAAACATTTAAAACGCAATGCATGAAAATGGATTCCTTGGTTGCTTCTGGGGTACTCTCAACTCAAATGTGTACTTTCGATGAATCATACCTGAACTGAGAGGCACCTGAGAGGCAGACTGTCGTCGGCATACCGTATATATATATTTTTTTTACAGTTTGAGTGTCTACTGCTTTGGGCCCAGGGGGCACTTAGATCCATTTTGAATGAAATTTCGTTCAGCTCTCCAATCCTTAGGGCTTTTAATGGGACGCCTTTTTACCACTGTTAAAGCTCGCACTCGTTTGGGTATTGGCGTGACCCAAATGCCCCAAATGCACTCGTGTTGACTCAGCGTCCACAACATTAGCAGCACCATTACGTACACCACTAAGCACAGGGAGCCGGGGGTAATTGTGAATATTAGAACATGCGAGAACAGAGAACTTAATGATGAAAACTGGCCACTCAGCCTACCCAAGGTGTTTGTTTCTCCTACGTGCGTCTTTGCCTTGAGCATTCTCCAAGCTGATCTCAAAGAGACCACCGATCGCAGCTCCCTCTGCTAGTGCTAATAAGATACAACAAGCTATTTAAATAAATCAGTAAGTAAGTAAGTAAGCAAGTAAAATAAAGTAAAATAAAATAAATAAATCGTTTCAGTTGTGGAATTTACAGCCTATATCTCCTTGTTATGCTAGATAAATCTAAATTGAAATCGCTTCTGCAGTCCAGATCATTACTCATTTTCAAGACGTTTAAAGTCTCAGACAGCCCCTCATGAATCTACCTCTGGATAGTGAGCAATACAAACGGGTTTCAGCCTCTCCTCTTGTTTATTCTTCATTAGGGCTTCAGTGTTGTTATAAAGTGCCCTTTATAATGATCTTGCCTAATTTTGTACATGTTTCAGATTATTTACAGTGGTTTCGGAAAGTATCCAGACTTTTACCCTTGACTTTTTGCACACTTAATTGTGTTGTGGATTTACTTTTAAATGGATAAAATGAAATTAAACTCTATGATATTTTAGCTACATCAGCTGAACCTGGCCAGCTACTTTTTCTCTTCGGCCTACAACTTACATTTTTGAGGAACACTGTTATTGTGTTATAAGATTTCCTTTTTTGCTGGATTCACTCAGCTCCTTCTTAATAATAAAATACCATCCGTCCATCCATTATCTGAACCCGCTTATCCTGATCAGGGTTGCAGGGGGGCTGGAGCCTATCCCAGCATACATTGGGCGATAATAAAATACCCTATTGGTAAAATCATAATTAATGTTGCGGGTAGTTTGCTAACCGGGGAAACGCTGGTAGTACTTAATGTATACTGCCTTTTTGTCTTTTGGTTTTTTTATGACTTCCTGTTTTTTAGATTTGCTGTAACTGAAGGGGTGTTCACAGCCTCATTGGGTGCATTAAAAACAGGCACTTTGTTTCATACAGTACTGTGCAGAAGTCTTAAACACCTGTATAACATTCTGTACGGATAAGATTCTTTCAAAAAACCATTCAATGAAAGGTCCTAAATAATACATTTACGTTACACTTCAGAAATTTGGCAGAATAGTTAAAAACTGAATCAAATCAATATTTTTTGTGACCACCCTTCGGCGTTAAAACTGCATCAGTTCTCTGAGATGGCCAACGCTGTCCTGCAGGTCTATAAGACAATCAGCAGGGAGGTTGTTCCAAGCATGTTGGAGAACCTGCCACAGATAGACTTGGTTGGCTCCTTGCTTCTGATCTCAGACAGCCTTGATCAAGTTTTTATGTAAAAAGTAGTCAATTGCTTACAGTAATATGTAACCTTTTTTAATTAAATACAAAAATCTTGTGGAAAATGAATATTTTTGGAGTATTTGGAAATCTCAAATGTGTTCCTTTATACTAACACACTCAAAAAAGAAACATATATAATATATAATAAAGTCTAGGGTGCCTAATACTGTATAAATAAGCTACTCACTGTCCCTCTCTAAACCGGGTGAAGTAACTGTTTGTGGCGATACTCTTATTTACCTAAAGCAAAGGGCCATTCCTATTCATCGAACTTCCTCTCTCAAACATTAACTTCTCTGCTGTAACTTTGAAGCTTATTTTTTGAAAACTTTTTAAAGAGTTTGCTTGACAGTGGGCCTTTTGGCCACCCTTATTCCACGGGGCATGTGTTCCATATTATTTTTTGTTTAATTACTATCAACATTGCCTGCAGTGGCTTCTTACACCGTAGGCATGCGCTCGGGTTCATTTATTGCCTTTGAAAACGTCAGACTCGTCTTATCGCTCAGTCAGCGTCGGAAGAGACGTGCGCGGCTTGCGAGACTTGAGCAGTTTCTCAGAATTGGCATAACTTCTCATTTACACTTCTGAGTTACCGCTGGTCCGTGCTGGTGGAACGTCCCCTCGTCTCTTTAAAATGGACTCCTCAGAGCCGCAGCCTGGGGAAGGTGCTCGGGACTTGTGGAGATACGCCGGCTCTGGCAATGTCGCAGTTATACGTTGTACTTCACAGCAGGGGTCACCAACACGGTGCCCGCGGGCACCAGGTCGCCCCCAAGGACCACATGAGTCGCCCGCAGGCCTGTTCTAAAAATAGCACAACTCACTAGTGAGCTGCATCTAAAATTTAATTTTATTCTGTTGCTATTTTTTAAAAATCACACTTGCATTTATATAGATTCAAAAATGACAATGTCTTAAAAATATGTTTATTACACATGAAGTTTAGATAGGTTTAGGTGAACTCTGACCTACTCTAGTTCGTGTAACAAAACAAACTGGTATGACTCAGTGCCCATGAAGTAGCTCTCAGTTTCAAAAAGGTTTGTGACCCCTGCTTCACAGACTGCAACTGCAACGGTGCTGTTAATTCTGTCAGGATTAGTGTAGACGTTCATTGCCTTTACAAGCGTACAGGCGGTAGCTTCACGAGTGGAGGCATGGTTAAGGGGTCTTGCTCCAGGGCCCAACGGCTGTGCGGATCTTGTTCTGGCTACACCGGGGATCGAACTGCCGACCTTGCGGGTCCCAGTCATGTACCTTAACCACTACGCAGCAGGCCGCCCATCTAGATAACATCCCAAGAGCTGAGGGTTAAATATTATTATCTGCTGGTACAGGACTGTATGTTTTCCCAGTTGAGAGAGGGCTCGATGTATTCATGATTCTGGTTTTGATGCTATCACAGATCTCAGCATGAAGGTAGCTATCAGATCCTGGTGGCCGGCTCCATAGTCATGCGTACATTAGAGCCTTTCTCTTTTCCGCCCCTCAATGGTACAATAGGTAAGACTTTTGTGTTGAAACATTGTTACAAGACCATTGTAAATCTCTTGCTATCATTGATAAAGGCTCACTGACATGTTGACTCACCCTCTGCCTGTGTTTATAGTCCTTAAATTCGGGTTTCAAAATATGCAGTTGACGGGCTGGCACTCTGTATCAAAACATCATATCGCTGTAAAATAAGTCAAGCTCATTGGTTGTAAAATTGGTTCTAATTGCCACAGCCAGTGGTGTTTCAGCGTCAGCGTGTTCACAGAGAAGGGGGAAGGATAAACAGTGTTGTGGTTTGTGGGTGTTTGTTGCTGCATTTCCTCTCTTGCCCGTTAAAAAGTCCGAAATTCCCCATTGCACCTTTAAATGGAGATGTCTCCCCTCGGCTTTAGGTGCTGAGTTTTCTTTTGTGCGCATTTAGTCTCTCACTCATGCATCACATTACATTATTGGCAGACGCTCTTATCCAGAGCAACATACAGTTGATTAGACTAAGCAGGAGACAATCCTCCCCTGGGGCAATGCAGGGTTAAGGGCCTCGCTCAAGGGTCCAACAGCTGTGCGGATCTTATTAGAACCACCGACCTTGCGTGTCCCAGTCATGTACCTTCACCACTACGCTACAGGCCACCCCTATAGCTGCCATTCTGCTGCAGACGCCGGTCAGTTTATAGTACACCAGCGATGCGGAGGGGGAAACGAAGGGGTTATGGACTTGCTCACTGCTCTTTGTGAACGTTTTGTGGGCGTTTTAGATACTGAAACCAGGAAGAGAAAGCTGATGTGAGTGGGCATTTAGACATATCCTAATAAAGAGGTACAGATACGAGGGGTGTGCACATTACATTACATCACATTATTGGCATTTGGCAGACGCTCTTATCCAGAGCGACGTACAACAAAGTGCATACCCATAAGCAGGGCTAACTGCGCTGAAAGACCCTTGCGGGAAGTATAATTTCAATTGCTACCCGTACAACAAAGATAAGGACCAGGGCCTTTTAAAAAAAAAAAATTTTTTTATCAACAAATAAACAAACAACAAAGCAAAAGTGACCAAACTTAACTATCCAAATACTGCTTACCTAGCCAACTAAATATACCAAAACACTACGTAAATCACAAAGACAACAATTAAGGTTCACAGGGAGGTAGGAAGGGATGGGGAGAGATGCTGCTTGAAGAGGTGCGTCTTCAGTTTGCGCTTGAAGGTGGGGAGAGATTCTACAGTTCTGGTCTGGCCCTGGAGGTACGGTGGGTGTCAGATATCCAAGGACTGGGAGGGGAAGTGCGAGGTGGCTTTGAGACAGGGGGACAGAGAGAGAATCAAAGGCGGAGGAGAGAGATGAAAGGAGGGAGGCAGAAGCAGAGTTTGAAGAAGGATTCGAGAGGGGGGAGTGAGGCGGTGACAGTGCTGGCAAAGGAAGAGGGTGAGAGGGAGTGGAGGTTACGGCGGCCTGACGAAGTGTGGGTGGGGGGAGGGGGAGGAGGATGGGGAGGAAGAGGGAGGGAGAATGAGATGAAGTGGTGATCAGATGTATGCAGAGGGGTACCCGTGAAATCGGAGCATGAGCAGTTCCTCACAAAGACAAGGTCTAGGACATTGCCCGCCTTGTGGGTTGGAGGAGAGTGTTGCAGGGAGAGGCCGAAGGAGTGGATTAGCGGTAGGAAGGCAGCAGCCTGGGAGGCTTCAAGGTGGATGTTGAAGTCTCCAAGGAGAATCAGTGGGGTGCCATCCTCAGGGAAGGAGCTGAGAAGGGTGTCTAGCTCATCATAACTATGTTTGGTTTGAGAGTCCACCACCAGTGCACCACACATCTCGCCAGTGCAGGGTGTGTTTTTCTGGTCGTGTTTACAGGTCAGTCTGTGCTTCTTTCCCGTGGTTTCGCTTGTGAAAACTCACAAAATCTCATCCCATCTTCAGACAGGTAACATACAGACACCGTTTGACTGGGACGGTCAAGACGTGCCAGGCTTCCCCAGATCTCCCTGCCGGGTAACCAGGAACGATGCTTTCTTCCTGGGCCTTCTGCTTGGCCACCGTTCTCCTGGTCCCTGCCTCTGGAACTGACCTCTGTGCAGTACAGAAAGGAACTGGAGACACCAGCACACTGTACAGTAAGTGAGATCAGAAACCAGCCAGAGACACTAGTATATTGTACAGTAAGTGAGATCAGAAATACCTGCATATTGTTCAGTAAGTTGGATCAGAAACCAGCCGGAGGCACTAGCATATTGTACAGTAAGTGAGGTCAGAAATACCTGCATATTTTACAGTAAGTGAGATCAGAAACGAGACAGGGACACCAACACGCTGTACAGTCGGTTGTAAAACCAGGCAGCAATCCTCATTTGGAGTTCTCTTTATCGCTCTGCTTTTTCTTTTCTTTTTTTCTTATCTGTACTCAGCATCCGTGGTGCTGGAGTCTCTGCACTGCCAGAATGACCACAAGACCCACATAAACTGCAGCTGGACGGAGAGCGAGCAGAGGCACGAGCGGCCCCTACTGTCTCTCTACCACTGCGCAGACGGACACAACTCCAAGAGCCGCTGTGCTTCGAGGTAGATGGGTAACT
>NC_083775.1:8880757-8895757 GCF_963514075.1 Conger conger | reverse complement strand
TGCCAGACGACTGCTCTTGCTGCCTGAGCCATGTCGCCCCCAGATCGAACACAGTGACAATGACAAGTCGGTTCCGAGTCCTAGCGCGACCGTATAGATACAATCGGAACCCTTAAAGAATACATCAACTTACGAAATAGCATACCACGGTTGGCAGCTAGAATACCCAGAGTACAACAACACAATATCTAATACGAAACAATACAACAATATCTATATATAACTAAATATAAATATACAAGGCTAATCAGGGTGGTGAGGTAGGGGGGGGGGGGGGGGGGGGAAGGTGCAGCCAGAAGAGATGAGCCTTCAGTCTGCGTTTGAAAGTAGTGACTCGAAAAGCACGGTGAAGGAACATTCGAATGGCACATTGGTGACCTCACACCATAAAGGGATAATTAGTTCCTGTGATTAAGCGTAGTGTTAGTTCACGCAGGTCACAGTAGTCCGGCTACCTCTCAGCCGTCGGCTGATACTTTCACATACAGCAACCGCGCCACTCTCTGAATGCAGGAGGTTCTTTTAAGCTGCTGCCGTGCTCCTCCCCAGCTCTTTCGTCTTTGATTGTGATTCTTATTTTCTGTCATATCTTTTCACTGAAGTTAATAGTTATGAAAAGTTATGAAAAAGTAAACCTTTTCATCCTCATTACTATTTGTGTTTCCGAGTGTATTACTACGTATGTAGTACGTATTACGTATGTATTTTATGGTATTCAATGTGTCTTACGTTTTGCATACGCATCTATATGTATTTTGTATCGAATTATCATATCTATCATGGTGTTTGGGGGGGGGTTTGTTCGATAAAATCATACTACCAGTATGTCAGCCTGTAGCGTAGTGGCTAAGGTAAATGACTCGGACCTGCAAGGTCGGTGGTTCTGATCCCAGTGTAGCCACAATAAGATCTGCACAGCCGTTGGGCCCTTGAGCAAGGCCCTTAACCCTGCACTGCTCCAGGGGAGGATTGTCTAATCTTAGTCTAATCTTAGTCTAATCAACTGTACGTCGCTCTGGATAAGATTGTCTGCCAAATGCCGTTAATGTCATGTAATGTATGTCGAGACATAGCCCCCCGAACTAAGCCATTCTGCCAGGGATAATTGTGAAGCAAGTTACGCTTTAATGTTGTAATGAATGGCACCAGATGGGGTGGTCCTGACTGAACTCATTATTCCTGGTCTGACCGCTGCACAGGAGAGTGTGGAGTATGTCGACTGTGCAGAGGGTGTCCGGTCCTACTTCATCACGGAGGGCTCCCTGGTCCCCTCCACACATTATGCCGCGCAGGTTAGGGCCCTGATTGTCCCAAAGGAGGGCGAGGACTCTTTCATGGGACCCCCTTCTGAGTGGTCAGAGAGGATGGAATGGACCTCTCACCCAGGTAACTCACCCTGCCCCACACACACACCTACACACACACACACACACACACACACACACACAACCACACACACAGACAGACACACACACACACACAGACAACCACACACACACACACACACACAAACAGACAGACACACACACACACACACACATAACTACCCACACACACACACAAACAAACACACACACACATATACACAGACACACACAGACAAACAAACACACACACCCACACACACACACGCACACAAACACACACACACACTCACACAAATACACACACCCGCACACACACACACACACACACCCACACACAAACCCAAACACACACACCTGCACACAAATACACACACCCACACACACACACACACACTGAAAAACACAAAAACACACACACACACACACACACACACACAGACACACGGCCTTTACCCACAGTTCACACTGAATCAGCAGACTAGTGTGAGAGTCGCTGGGCATGAGATTATAAGTGTAAATCCTGGAGCCTTATCTGTTTTCATCGCTGTCACATTTACAAGTGAATAATAGCATGGATTATTCCCCAAATGGTTTTGTAGGGGCTTCAGTTACTGTTACATTTTTTAAACACATCTGAATAAAAACTTTAGACTGGAAACTTGAAGTTCATTCAACTTTAGTTGAGTTTGTAAGAAAGTACTTTTAATTAGTGAGAAATATAAAAATCTTCGTACTGCTACTAATAATATGTATTTGTGTGTGTGTGTGTGTGTGTGTGTGTGTGTGTGTGTGCCCAAAGCTCCCTGGTCCATCTCCACGTTTGTGTACATCTGCATCGCTGTGCTGGTGGCCATAATCTTCATCATCCTCTGCTTCACCCTGCCAGCCTGTCGCAGGAGATTAGTCCTGTGGAAGGTGTCCGTTCCAAGTCCCATTAGAAGCAAAGTGCTGGAAGAAATTATGAAGGTGAAATATTAATCTCCTCTTTTATATTATCTTTGCCCTCCCTCCATCCTGTGTTCCTCCCTGTACCCTCTCTTCTGGTTCCTTCTCTCTTTTCCCCCCACCTATCGGCCCATCAACAGCGCCGCCACTCTCCCTCCCTCCCTCTCTCCCTCTTACACTTCTCTTTTTTGTCAGTCCATCCTTCAGTCCACCCAGATCCCCATATAATTTTCATTCGTTTTAATTCTTCAGCAGCCGGTTCTTTCTGTCATTCAGCGCGCGAGGGAAATCTCACACACGTGTGTGTCCCCTGCTCAGGTCTGACAAACAACAGACACAATCGGCAGATAAACGTGCATCCCCGCTGTGAAGCCCAGCGATAACCAGCCTTAAATACCAGCTTCCAGCTGTTTCAAAACACAGCTTGAGCAGTTTTTATTTTTTTCCAGCAAGGATGCTCTGCTCTTCTTCAAAAACAACAACAAAATTTTTTTTTTTAAATGTCATTCCTGTGGTGTTCTTATGGACACCGGATGCGTTAGAACACAAGTGCTGAGAACTGTACGTGTGACGTCACTGCCCATTGTCCTCTGCAGTCTGGAGACTCATCTCTTCACACTGGACATTGACTCGCTATAACTTCACTCCAGTCTGTTATCACTTGTGTGCTATCACCCGTCTCAATCTTTTAGCCCTCTTGTTGTATGTACTTTGTATTTTAATCTGCGACTGTTGCACTCGTAGCGATCTCGGTACTTGGTAGTTTCTTGCCGTATTACGTGCCGATTTGGCCTATGTACTATGTGCACTAGCGTTGACGTACATCACCCTGGCTAAATAAGTGTGATGTGAAACGTTGCGATGGGACTGGACTTAACGGTAACTGAGCGTTGTAACTCTCCAAACAGAAAAGCTATAGCAACAGGCTGTCCCGACAGAAGGACCCGCTGTCCCTACAGAAGGACTCGCTGTCCCAACAGAAGGACCCGCTGTCCCTACAGAAGGAGGCGGAGAAAACCATCATCTGCAGGGTGCAGGTCCTGGAAAAAGTTTGTCTGCCCAGGTACACTCTTTGACTCCTCGCGGTGCTGCCTCTTTGTGTGCTTCGTGTCATGAAAGGCATCCCCGTAAACCAATGAGCTTTGAGCACGGAGCAACATGGGAAGTATGACATCGGCGTTTTACTCCGATCGCGTACATTTCATTTGGAGAGTCGCTACCCTGACATGCTAACAGTAAACGCAGTCGTCAATGGATTTAAATGAGTACAGTAAATGCTGAAAAAAGAGCTATGCTGCTCTATGTTACCCAGATTTGAGCATCCTGCTAAGAGACTAACATTAAAATAGGCAGGCAAAGACCATTAAAATAGCCCAGCACAGACCATTAACATAGCCCAGCACAGACCATTAAAATAGCCAGGTACAGACCATTAAAATAGCCAGGCACAGACCATTATAATAGCCACTCACAGACCATTATAATAGCCACGCACAGACCATTAAAATAGCCAGGTACAGACCATTAAAATAGCATGTCACAGACCATTAAAAGATCAGACACAGACAAGCTAACACAAAACATTCCCACATTGTTGCTGCTGGGTGAGGGGTAGGTTGGCCAGTAACATTGTGAAACAGTTTGTGTTACCCGGGGAACGGGAGAGTGATGGATGAGGGGGGAGGGATGTTGTGTGCTTTACGCTCACCTGATTGGCCGGTGCAGTCGTCTCGGCTAAGAGCCTCTTCCTGTCTCAGCAGCCCAGACGGCGGGGGCGACACACAGGAGCTGGCCAATGGAAACAGCCCGGGACCCTGCTGGGAAAAGGACCCCAAATCGGCCACACTGGGCCCTCCGTGCCCCCCTCAGCAAGGCTGTTTCAGCTTCAGCGGCCCCTACATCCTGTGTCCAAGCGGCTCTCCGTCCGACACGCCCCGCTTCCTGTTCGAGCCGCCCTCCCTCAGCCAGCCGGGCGGGGGGTACGTGGGCGCGCCCCCGCAGCAGGGCGCCCCGGGGCAGGACGGGGCCGCGCAGGAACACGGGCGCGTACGCGACGGGTACGTGGTCTACCCCGGCGTTCTGATGGGGGACCCCCCGCCGAAGCCGTCCTCGGGGCCCCCGGACTGCGCCCCCCCGGCCTACACCGCCGTTCCGGACCCCTTCCCCGGAGCAAGCGTCCCGGGGGGCCCTGATGGGCGGGGGAGGGTCACTGACTACGTCAGGCTGTCGGAGCCGTTCTCAAGCTGAGAGCCAAACGCGCGCCGGGTCAGCAGCAATGGGCCAGTGAGGATTGAGTAACCAGCAAGTGAGAGCTGGAATTAAATGCGGCTCTGAGCAGCCAGCTGATGTACAGAGCTGATGTACAGGGCTGTTCTAGTGCTGTTCTAGTGCTGCTCTAGTGCTGCTGTACAGGGTGTTGAAGTTTGATCAAAATGCATTTATTGAAACTATGAATGTTTAGAATAATGATGAGGTTTGATTTAAATGCTTTTCTTAAAACTGTGTGTCTGTTCAAACATACTGAGCATTACGAGAGCTCTTTGTGTACGAACGTACACCAAACTAAACTAGAGTAACTAAAGTGCACAGAGTACAAGAAGCTCATTTAATCAGGTGTTTAAAAGGCCATTACGCTGGTTTCTCATTGCGGGTGGCCTGATGGGGGGTTAAGACAGCTGAGCTGTCATAGTGGTACACTTTCATTCAGAGTGTGTGCGCGTGTGTGTGTCTGAGTGTGTGTGTAGGAAACTTTCATTCAGAGTGTGTATGTGTGAGTGTGTGTGTGTGGTCGACTTTCATTCAGCGTGTGTCTGTGTCTGTGTCTGAGTGTGTGTGTGTGTGTCTGTGTGTGTGTCTGTGTCTGAGTGCCCCCCCCCCCCCCCCCCCCGAGCTGTCATAGGGTAACAGAAAATATTAAGGTGGGTTAAGAGAGACAATGTGATATTTGTCAGATAGATGATTGGTTAGCTATATTGCATAAAGGCGAGGACATCTACTGTTACGTTGGAATTCTCTGGTCTCCTGAAGCTTCTTGCACGGAGCACACAGATTCCCCAGATTAATCTGTTTTATTTTAAACTAAAGATTTTTTTTTTAAGATTTTTATTTTGAACAACCTTGACTCCTTGAGTGCCTTTTCAACATCACCGCTGCGAGTAACTTCACCCACCTAAAAACGGACCGAGGAGGAACGGTGACATGCGTGTACATGCAGCGATCTGCACACTGCTGCAGGAGAGCGGTACAGCCAATTAGCCAGAGCTTATCAGCCAGCCACCGTCTACGGGCGAGCTCTGCACAGTGTCTGAAGCCAAGCAATTTTGGGAGAGAGAGAGAGGGAGAGAGAGAGAGAGGGGAGATATGGTAAAAAGGGTAATTTAGCCCTGGAGGTGATTTCCACAGTGGAAGCTGTGCAGAATATCCAGTCATGTGTCTCCACAGTTCAGCCGTTTGTCATAATTACACGCCCGCGCTCGGCTTTACGTCCTTGAGAGCCACGTTTTCCATTTTTCTCCAAAGTGAATGTTAATATATAAATCACAGAAATGGATGTCATCCTTTTTCATTTATATAAACCTATGTGCATCCATAGTGCGTAAGTTATTGCATCAGCCCGCTTTGTAAAAAATGACCTCCTCTTTTACCTTGTTATTCTGACATCACCATTCTTTTGTTTCCGAGCGTACATTTTCGTTTCACATTGTCTTGTTTTCTGACCAAGGGAATAAACATTCATCAGTTGTTTTAGCGTTGTGAATATGTCAACTGGTCAGCATCATTTACTGGGACTATTCCATGTCAGAATAATCTGTGAGGATAAAAGGAAGCAGCGAAGAGCGGTTCTGATTGCTGGTGGCCAGTAGGTGGTGCTATTTCTCAGAAATGTTTTATAACGATGGGATTCTGTGCCTTTCGCCTGCCCTACAACTTTGTGTTAATTCTGGGTGGAGATGTCTCCCACACCACTGTCAGGCAGTATTGCTGTGTTTCAAAAATAAATGTGAAATGAGAGTGGATTTTAGTTTGCCGGTTCAAGATAAATAAATTGTTTATTTGTTATTTACTTACAAGTGTGTGAGAATAAAAATTTTTTATGACAGGTGTATGGTTTTGTAATCATTAAATAACCTTACAATCAGAAATGTAAAACACACAGTGAAAAAATGTGCGTGTGTGTGTGTGTGTGTATGTGTGTGTGTGTGCACGCATGCACAGGAGTTCAGATATCACACCTACCTTGTTTCTTGGACTGGAGTGCCTTGACAGTATGTTGATTCTTCTGACTGTAGCGAAGTGTGTCTCTTTAGCGTGTGTATGTTATGTGAGTACAGCACACTGTTCAGACAGTGTGCGCGTGTGTGTGTGTGTGTATGCCTGTGTATGTGTGAGTGGTACACTCATGCAGTGTATGTGTGTGTGTGTGCGTGTGTGTGTGTGTGTGTTTGTGAGTGGTACACTTTCATTCAGAGTGTGCATGTGTGTCTGAGTGTGTGTGTAGGAAACTTTCATGCAGAGTGTGCGTGCATGTGGTACACTTTCATTCAGAGTGTGTGTGAGTCTGTGTGTCTGAGTGCGTGTGTCTGAGTGAGTGTGTGTGTCTGTGTCTGAGTGCGTGTGTGTGTGTGAGTGTGAGTGAGTGCAGGATGTGTAGGAAACTACCCCCCACCCCCCCCCAGGTGTACACATCTGGCAAAAAACAGATGCCGTGAGATTTATTACCTCTCTTTATGACCCTCGCACACACACAAATATATATACACACACACACACACACACACACACACCTTACACAGGAATTCAGCGTAAGGCCAGTGGCAATCTGGCCAGCGGCAATCTGCCCCACTCCCAGGCTAAACTGGCAGGATTCAGCCCCAGTCTGAGGCTAAACTGGCAGGATTCAGCCCCAGTCTGAGGCTAAACTGATTGATGGGTACCTGTGTATCTATATGACAGGTAGCATGCTCACGTGTACCTGTGTGTCTGTATGACAGGTTGCGTGTTGATGTGTACCTGCGTGTCTGTATGACAGGTTGTGTGTTGATGTGTACCTGCGTGTCTGTATGACAGGTTGTGTGTTGATGTGTACCTGTGTGTCTGTATGACAGGTTGCGTGTTGATGTGTACCTGTGTATCTATATGACAGGTAGCATGCTCACGTGTACCTGTGTGTCTGTATGACAGGTTGCGTGTTGATGTGTACCTGCGTGTCTGTATGACAGGTTGTGTGTTGATGTGTACCTGCGTGTCTGTATGACAGGTTGGGTGTTGATGTGTACCTGCGTGTCTGTATGACAGGTAGCATGCTCACGTGTACCTGTGTGTCTGTATGACAGGTTGTGTATTGATGTGTACCTGTGTGTCTGTATGACAGGTTGTGTATTGATGTGTACCTGTGTGTCTGTATGACAGGTTGTGTGTTGATGTGTACCTGCGTGTCTGTATGACAGGTTGTGTGTTGATGTGTACCTGTGTGTCTGTATGACAGGTTGTGTGTTGATGTGTACCTGTGTGTCTGTATGACAGGTTGTGTGTTGATGTGTACCTGCGTGTCTGTATGACAGGTTGTGTGTTGATGTGTACCTGTGTGTCTGTATGACAGGTTGTGTGTTGATGTGTACCTGTGTGTCTGTATGACAGGTTGTGTGTTGATGTGTACCTGCGTGACTGTATGACAGGTTGTGTGTTGATGTGTACCTGTGTGACTGTATGACAGGTTGTGTGTTGATGTGTACCCGCGTGTCTGTATGACAGGTTGCGTGTTGATGTGTACCTGCGTGTCTGTATAACAGGTTGGGTGTTGATGTGTACCTGCGTGTCTGTATGACAGGTTGTGTGTTGATGTGTACCTGTGTGTCTGTATGACAGGTTGTGTGTTGATGTGTACCTGTGTGTCTGTATGACAGGTTGTGTGTTGATGTGTACCTGCGTGTCTGTATGACAGGTTGTGTGTTGATGTGTACCTGTGTGTCTGTATGACAGGTTGTGTGTTGATGTGTACCTGCGTGTCTGTATGACAGGTTGGGTGTTGATGTGTACCTGCGTGTCTGTATGACAGGTTGTGTGTTGATGTGTCCTGCCTGTCTGTATGACAGGTTGTGTGTTGATGTGTACCTGTGTGTCTGTATGACAGGTTGTGTGTTGATGTGTACCTGCGTGTCTGTATGACAGGTTGTGTGTTGATGTGTACCTGCGTGTCTGTATGACAGGTTGTGTGTTGATGTGTACCTGCGTGTCTGTATGACAGGTTGGGTGTTGATGTGTACCTGCGTGTCTGTATGACAGGTTGTGTGTTGATGTGTCCTGCCTGTCTGTATGACAGGTTGTGTGTTGATGTGTACCTGTGTGTCTGTATGACAGGTTGTGTGTTGATGTGTACCTGCGTGTCTGTATGACAGGTTGTGTGTTGATGTGTACCTGCGTGACTGTATGACAGGTTGTGTGTTGATGTGTACCTGTGTGTCTGTATGACAGGTTGTGTGTTGATGTGTCCTGCCTGTCTGTATGACAGGTTGTGTGTTGATGTGTACCTGCGTGTCTGTATGACAGGTTGTGTGTTGATGTGTCCTGCCTGTCTGTATGACAGGTTGTGTGTTGATGTGTACCTGCGTGTCTGTATGACAGGTTGTGTGTTGATGTGTACCTGCATGTCTGTATGACAGATAGCATGCTGATGTGTATCTGTGTCTGTAGCTTGTCCATGTGTACCTGTGTGTCTGGCTGACACTCCTGGCTCTGTGTCAGTGCGTGTGCGCACACCCTTGTGTCCGTGTCCTGTCCTGTGTCCGTGTGTCGGGAACGTGTCGGATCACTTTAGGCGTTGGCGGCGTGTGTCGGCACAGCAGGACAATGCTGGAATTCCAGGAACGCCGTTCGGACTTCCCGTGTTCCCATTCCGAGGTGAGATAGTCCTTCCTGTCCGCTCTGAGCTCTAAACACGCTGTTCTCCAGAGAAACAATGTCCAAAAGCTGAAAAATGGAGCCTTTTCACTGAGAAAATGGCCTTGACTCATGATGGCAAATAAGTGAGCACTTTTTTTCCAAGCTCTTGAGCCGCATTCCCAACCACTTCTAATACACTCCCCAACAACACTCACATTCCACCAGCCCTGAGACACCCATGAAGAGCCATTGTTCACAGGGAGAGAGGGAGAGGGGAGAGAGGAGACAGGGGGGAGAGACACAGAGGAAGAGTGGGAGAGAGAGGGAGGAAGAGGAGAGAGGGGGATGAAGGGGGGAGAGAGGGAGCAACTGGGGAGAGAGGGGAGAAAGGGAGAAAGAGGGGGAGAGGGGGAAGAGATAGAGAAGGGAAGAGAGAGAGAGATAGAGAGGGAGAGAGAGGGGGAGAGAGATAGAGAGAGGGAGAGGGGGAGAGAGAGATAGAGAGGGGGAGAGGGGGGAGAGATAGAGAAGGGGAGAGAGAGAGATAGAGAGAAGAAGAGAGAGATAGAGAGAGAGATAGAGCGGGGGAGAGGGGCGAGAGATAGAGAAGGGGAGAGAGAGAGATAGAGAGAAGGAGAGAGAAAGAGAGAGAGAGAGATAGAGAGGGGGAGAGAGAGATAGAGAGAGAGATAGAGAGGGAGAGAGAGAGAGATAGAGAGAGAGATAGAGAGGGGGAGAGAGAGATAGAGAGAGAGAGATAGAGAGGGGGAGAGGTACCGTTGTACTGCCCGGGCCCAGTGATCATGGTGAGTGAGACAGGTAAGGCGTGAGTGGAATTCTGCACCTGCACACTCCTGCTGCCGTGCCCCTGTCCCTCCTCCACGGTCCGTCCGTCTGTCTGCAGTTCCCCTGTCCCTCCTCCACGGTCTGTCCGTCTGTCTGCCGTTCCCCGCCTGCTCCACTGACCACGCTCCTGAATCGCTACGGTCACCAAAATCGGTCACTTGTTCATAGGACTTTAGAGACCCAACTCCAAAATCCCACATATACACATATCTATATACCACACATACACACACACACGCACACAGACAGACACACACACACACACGCACACAGAAACACCCACAGGCACACCATAAGGAGACACACGTGCACACACAGACACATGCAGAGTGTAAGTTTGAAGGTTTAAAATTAAACTAACAGGAAGAGCAGCCGTGTGCTGAAAGGGAGAGATAAACATCACAGCCATTGTGTGTGTGTACGCATGTGGGTGTGTGCGTGTGTCTATATGTGTGGGTGTATGGATGTGGATGTGTGTGTGTGTGTGTGTGTGTGTGTGTGTGTGTGTTTGTGTGTGTACGCATGTGGGTGTGTGTCTGTGTGTGTACGCATGTGTGTGTGTGTGTCATGTATGCATGTGTGCGTCTGTGTGGGTGTGTGTGTGTATGTGTGTCGTGTATGTGTCTATATATGTGTGTGTACGCATGTGGGTGTGTGTCTGTGTGTGTACGCATGTGCGTGTGTGTCATGTATGCATGTGTGCGTCTGTGTGGGTGTGTGTGTATGTGTGTCGTGTATGTGCGTGCATGTGTGTGTGCCTGTGTGTGTGTGTGTACGCATGTGGGTCTGTGTGTGTCTGTCTGTGTGTGTATACGCATGTGGGTGTGTGCATGAGGATGTGTGTGTGTGTGGTGTATGTGCGTGTACGCATGTGGGTGTGTCTCCAGTGGGGGACACTCCCCCCTGAAGATCACAAACTCCAATGATTACCTAATTATATTACGTATTGCATTACGCCTTTTGGCATTAAGTGCCAAAAAAAACACTTTCTCCATTGAAGCCCATTCAGAACTATGAATTAACCCTGGGCAAATTATACTATTTCTGACAGCACTTTTTTCATTCCTACAGAATACCCACAGGCGATACAAGATTCATTCCCATTTATCCCTTCATGTTAAGGTACCAATGCAATCGCTATGGAACCGGTAAGTGGAAGCTGTCTCCAGTTCTTAAATACCTTGATGAGACATACATACAGTACAGTACAGTACAGACAGACAGACAGACAGACAGACAGACAGACAGACAGACAGACAGACAGAGACTGGGAGGTAAGAGGCACGGGTAGAGATGCAGGAAGATCTTAATCTGTGAGATTTTCCCGAGACAGGATCTCCAAATATCACACAGCTAGAGGAGCTCTGCAAGTTTGGCCTGTTCCTCACACACAGGCAGAGGCAGAGGCAGAGAACAGAGCAGAATGACCTCTGACCCCAACACCAGCATCAATCGCGACCGTTCCCTCAGCTGGCCGCAAGGAAGCCCGCCCGGGATATATTCGGGATGCGTGGAGTCGGGGACGGCTCTTCCCGCAATAGCCCCTCTAAAACACACACACTCGACACACCACCTCCGTCTGGAAACAATCCCCCCTCAGCTCCGTCTGATGTCCGAGCGGGGAGCGGACAGAGTACCGCACCTCCCCTTTAAGCAGACTCCTCGGGGCCTTGCAGAATTTGGAGGGACTGTGATGTTTAGATGTAACGGTGTGCTGCGAAGATTGACAGCGATCTGACCTTTAGGTACACGCTCTATAAATGAGTACCCTTAAGTGCATACTGAATAAATGAGTACACATTGCTTTCTGCTCCACTGTACTTAACCTCTGTACTGGACAGTATGCACACCAGGACTACAGAGAGCTGAAAAGCCACCATGGATGATCAACTGCAGTGGTCATTCACTGACACACTGAGTTTTTAAAGACCTCACTGTGTTCTCCACTCTGGAAGTTCCTCCGCTCCAAGGGAGCCTATCAGCGCCGGAGCTCAAAAAGTTCAGTACGAGGCAAATTTAGCTAACCTCGTGTGCTCAGCACACAGTGTATCTGGAAACAAAGTGGATGAAGATTTATAATCTTGCAAACGCGCATGAGCCTCACCAGGCAGGATTTGCTGATTCTTCTGGACGGGGTTTTGGGCGATTGTGCATTATATTTTGCGCGGTGGCGCTGGGTGTCTGTCGAGACCCTGTGAGGCTCCAGACGAGGCAGGGCCGTACGGCTTCCAGGAGTGGAGTGAACGTGGGAGATGTACCCGGGTCTTTCTCGGAGAGACCACAGGACAGGGGTGGGCCAAAGTTCAGCGGGGCACGCGTCCCGAACGTACCGCTCTCCCCCTCGCTCCGTCCCTCTTTCCCTCGCTCCCGCGCCAAGACCATGTCCGAGGGAAAGCGCCAGAAGTTTACCCAGCTCATTATCCGTCCCGTGTAAATCTCACCCCCTCTCTCCGTGTGTCTGTCGGTACATCTCACCCTCAACTCCTGCCCACCACGTCTCTCCCCCTTCATGTTAAAAACAGGGTCCCTGTTTTTCTCTCACCCCTCTGCGAGGTCTGCGGTGGTCACCACATCTGCCCCCTCTCTCCTCCTGCGCTCTGTATCCATCCCTGTGCACTTTTCTCCTCCTCGCCATCTTTAGCATCGTGTTGCTAGGTCAGCTCCTCCCCTCCTCCATCTCAGCGTTGCCAGGTCTGTTCCTCCTCCTCTCCGTTTCCCGAGCTCCGTAAAGAACCCATCCACACCATGAAGTCCATCGTAAAGAACCCATCCACACCATGAAGTCCACTGTAAAGAACCCATCCACACCATGAAGTCCACCGTAAAGAACCCATCCCCACCATGAAGTCCATCGTAAAGAACCCATCCACACCATGAAGTCCACCGTAAAGAACCCATCCACACCATGAAGTCCACCGTAAAGAACCCATCAACACCATAACGCCCACCGTAAAGAACCCATCCACACCATGAAGCCCACCGTAAAGAACCCAACCACACCATGAAGCCCACCATAAAGGCCCATCCACACCAAGAACAATAACAATAACCACAACTATAGATATGTCCTTTTAAAAATCCGCTATAACTGATGAAGGAGTCCACAGCACAACTACAACGGCTACGACAGTGAGGAACAAAATCGCTGGGATCACTTCCATCAGCCGCATGAACGATAACACTGACAGCCAATCAAAATATTTTGTCAAACGGCAGACGACAAGAGCCGAGAGACTATTTCCACAACATTAGCATTCATCAGTGTGGACGTTCACATCGCTATCGCTATAGCTATGGAGCGGATGGGCCTCCAGTGCTAGGCTTTTGTACATGGAGCACTCAAGAGACACACGCAGTGTGACCACAACACACAAGCTTGCATAAACGTGCTGTCGCCTAAACCATAAAACCCCCCCGTGGAGACAACTTTGAAATGCTCACGGCATTAAAACGAGTGATTCCAGCTCATTCTCCCTTTCATATGATTTACCGAGCCGTAATGAAAATCCATACTAATTAAATTAAGCAGTGCTAATAAAACCCTTGACTGTAGCTCCTGCATTTACAGTCTTTTTGACTGTTTTGAACTTTCATGTAATTAAACACTTGACATATTAATTTAATAGTTGCGCGGAGCTGAAATGTAAAACTATAAACATGTTTTGCTGGTCTTTAATTACGTCTGCAACTTCAACAGGCTAGAATAGGGAAGAAAAGGGAAGGAGCTCATACACTCATGTGAAGTCTCCTCAAAACATTTAAACAAATATGAACAAGCGCTAGCAACCCTGTGCTATGCCACGTAGGCATAAGCTCTGAATTTATGTGTGTGTGATGGGGCGGGAGTGTGAGAGTTTGGCGTGTGCGTTGTTTCCAACTAGACTAAAAAAAAATGTATGAATAGAAAAAGAAAATGAACATAGGCATAGCTCACACAATGCACCTTAATATCAACATTATTCTGGATTTATTCTTATATTAAAACAGCAATATATAAGCAAACGTCATGAAAAGGCTGACACGGAACGTCAACAGTTAATTGCAGTTCAGAGAGAGCGCAACAAGCACAACTTAAAGGTCCACCCACAGCAAGAACAATAACAAAACCAGAATGATGTGAGTGTCCACGCTGCTAAACGATAACGTTCTGTAAATAGTCTGGGTTATGTTATGTGCCCTGTTGCATGTGACGCCCTGTAAATCCGGTTGGATTTTGATTGACTGCGAGGGTTTATTATTCATGCAGCCTGAAAAAATTGGTCTGAAAGCGATCCCGATCATATCGTTCCTCACGTTCCTTGTCGTTATAGTCGTGGTGTGGACTCTACCATGCACTTCAGTTAGAACGATTTTTAAACGACACCTAGTTATCGTTACGGTTACGGTTCCTGGTATGGACAGACCTTCAACATGTCAGAAGTATGGGCTGAGAGATAATCTCTGCCACTTTTACTTTGGGTTGTGGGCATCCTGGAAAGCAGTGGTCTGAAGGGTGTCCCAGTGTCACCCCACAGACCCTCAGGCTGAAACGGAGCCCCCGCCCCACTCAGTTATGACGCCTCAGCTCTACGAGAAGGGCAACTTCAGCTCACTTCACATCAGAAGAGCCTCTGCAATCTGCTGCCTGCCATATCGGCATTAGTTACAGACAAAAAAACAAACAAAAACGAAGAAGCGACTGCAGCATCAGCAGGACGTGACCCCTCACTGTGAAGCAGACACGCACACACGCACAACCGCACACGCACACGCACGTGCACACATACACACACACACGCACGCACGCGCGCACGCACACACGCGCGCACTATGGTGCCTCGTCCTGACCTCTGCGTCTACGTCCGTCCGTCCGTCTGTCTGTCACTCAAACGCGACACTCAGCCGTGCACCAAGAGCCCATCCAGCACTGAATGGAATTTGGACTGAATTCCGACCCCCTGCTTAACTAACCACGACTCTTCAA
>NC_083775.1:8865757-8875757 GCF_963514075.1 Conger conger | reverse complement strand
CGCCCCTGAGGGAGCCGGGCCTGCCGCTCGTCCGGCCCAAAGTTCTGGTTCCACTTGAGCTCGTCCTGTCGGTGGAGCTCCTCCTTGGACCGCGCCCTGGTCAGGGGGTGGTTGGGCGGCTGCCTGCGGGGGTGCGCCTTTTTGGGGGTGGTCTTGACGGTTTTGGCCAGGGCGACAGTCTGGCAGCGGCACTCCACGTGGTCCTGCACGGAGATGACGGCCTTGTCGTACAGCGGCCTCTGGCTGGCGTACTGGATCTTCATCACCTGGAGGGGAGAGAGAGGCAGAGTCCGTTACTCCAGAGCAAAGGGAGAAGATGGTGGATTCTCTAGGTTAGCAGCAGAAACAGGATGGCCAGGTTACACTTTGCCAAGAAGTACCTAAATGAGCCTGCAGATTTCTGGAAAAAGGTCTTGTGGACAGATGGGACCAAGATCGACCTGTATCAGTGATGGCAATAGCAAAGTGTGGAGGCTAAATTTAACTAACTATAGTATACCTGCAGGTAGCAGGTCTGAGTGAGTGTGATATATAGTATACCTGCAGGTAGCAGGTTTGAGTGAGTGTGGTACATAGTATACCTGCAGGTAGCAGGTTTGAGTGAGTGTGATATATAGTATACCTGCAGGTAGCAGGTTTGAGTGAGTGTGATATATAGTATACCTGCAGGTAGTGGGTCTGTGTGAGTGTGGTATAGTATACCTGCAGGTAGCAGGTCTGAGTGAGTGTGGTATAGTATACCTGCAGGTAGCAGGTTTGAGTGAGTGTGATATATAGTATACCTGCAGGTAGCAGGTCTGAGTGAGTGTGATATATAGTATACCTGCAGGTAGCAGGTCTGAGTGAGTGTGATATATAGTATACCTGCAGGTAGCAGGTCTGAGTGAGTGTGATAGATAGTATACCTGCAGGTAGCAGGTTTGAGTGAGTGTGATATATAGTATACCTGCAGGTAGCAGGTCTGAGTGAGTGTGATAGATAGTATACCTGCAGGTAGCAGGTTTGAGTGAGTGTGGTATAGTATACCTGCAGGTGACGGGTCTGAGTGAGTGTGATATATAGTATACCTGCAGGTAGCAGGTCTGAGTGAGTGTGATATATAGTATACCTGCAGGTAGTGGGTCTGTGTGAGTGTGGTATAGTATACCTGCAGGTAGCAGGTCTGAGTGAGTGTGGTATAGTATACCTGCAGGTGACGGGTCTGAGTGATGACAGGAACACACTGCAGGGTCCTGGCGTTGCAGCAGCCTGAACAGCGCTGCACCTCCACGCAGGGGGGCCACAGCATGAAGTCGGCGTTGCGGCGGTCCAGCATGGTGCGGGTCACCTCCATAACCTCCGTCCGCACCTTACACAGTGCCTGCTGCGCTGGCTCTGCTTCTGAGACACACACACACACACACTGAGCACCGACTTAAACCGCTGCATCCCACCGCAGAGGTTCAGCTCCGTGTGTGAGTGTGTGTGTGTGTGTGTGTGTGTCTGTGTGTATGTACGTGAATGTACCTGTCTGTGTGTGTACTGTATTTGTGTGCATGAGTGTGCATGAGTGTGTGAGTGCATGAGTGATTGTGTGTGTATTTTTGTCCCCACTAGTATGCAAAAAGTCATGTGTCCTCACCTTGTAGCAAAAACAAGTGTGTGTGTGTGTGTGCATGTGTGTGTATGTGTGTGTGTGTGTGGAACTGCAGAAGACCGATGACCCTACAGCAGGATGCTACACTTTGCTATGGGCATCTAAGCGGATTACAGGGTGTGAAAGTTGCATTTTTTATGTGGCCGTATTTGCTGAATAAAAGACAAACGGCAGTCTAGGCCAGAGGTGGGTAACTCCACTGCTGGTGAGCTGCCGTGAATGCAGATGGGTGTGAGGGCCCCTGACTCAGTTATCAGTACACAGAATATAGAGCCATTGCCAGCTTCCACGTTAGACTACACTTGTGATTTCAGATGTCATTCATGAAGCTGGCAGGGAGGTAAAGAATAAAGTTTGTAATGATATAATGACCGTTGCTTTATTTGCATTATTTATATGCAGCATGTGCATCATTTCATCAATCAGACCAGCGCAGTTAGACACTATGTCAGGACAGAAGCAGTGAGCAGTCAGACGCAACGTTAGGGCAACGATATCAGTCAAGCACCTGACTGTCAAGCCCTGTATAACACTGGGAAAGGTGCTTAGCTTGCCATGCACACCAGGCTGCTAAAAATACGCTCGCTCGCTGGTCATTTTTCTTCTCCGGGTTTGGATGCTGCTGCAGATTATTAAAAGGTAAACAGAATGTGTGCGTGTGAGAGAGAGCTAGAGAGAGGGGGAGAGAAAGTAGAGAGAGGGAAAGAGAGGTAAAGGGAGCGGGGTCAGTACTTACCAAGACTCCTGGGCAGGCGACTGAAGGTGTTATTGGAATGGAGCTCCCTGTCTGGCCGACTGTCTGGATCCTCCTCTGCAATGAAAGGCAGAAAGAAATAAGAGAGAGAAACAGAACGAGGCCTTTTCACCTACAGTGCATCCGGAAAGTATTCACAGCGCTTAACCTTTCCCACATTTTGTTATGTTACAGCCTTATTCCAAAATTGAATAAAGTCATTTTTTTCCTCAAAACTCTACACACAACACCCCATAATGACAACATGAAAGAAGTTTTTTTTTTTTTTTTTTTTTTGCAAATTTATTAAAAATAAAAAACTAAGAAATCACATGTACATAAGTATTCACAGCCTTTGCTCAATACTTTGTTGATTACAGCCTCAAGTCTTTTTGAATATGATGCCACAAGCTTGGCACACCTATCTTTGGGCAGTTTCGTCCCTTCATCTTTGCAGCACCTCTCAAGCTCCATCAGGTTGGATGGGGAGCATCGGTGCACAGCCATTTTCAGATCTCTCCAGAGATGTTCAATCGGATTCAAGTCTGGGCTCTGGCTGGGCCACTCAAGGACATTCACAGAGTTGTCCCGAAGCCACTCCTTTGATATCTTGGCTGTGTGCTTAGGGTCGTTGTCCTGCTGAAAGATGAACCGTCGCCCCAGTCTGAGGTCAAGAGCGCTCTGGAGCAGGTTTTCATCCAGGATGTCTCTGTACATTGCTGCATATATCTTTCCCTCAATCCTGACAAGTCTCCAGTTCCTGCCGCTGAAAAACATCCCCACAGCATGATGCTGCCACCACCATGCTTCACTGTAGGGATGGTATTGGCCAGGTGATGAGCGGTGCCTGGTTTCCTCCAAACATGACGCCTGGCATTCACGCCGAAGAGTTCAATATTTGTCTAATCAGACCAGAGAATTTTGTTTCTCATGGTCTGAGAGTCCTTCAGGTGCCTTTTGTCAAACTCCAGGCGGGCTGCCATGTGCCTTTTACGAAGGAGTGGCTTCCGTCTAGCCACTCTACCATACAGGCCTGATGGTGGATTGCTGCAGAGATGGTTGTCCTTCTGGAAGGTTCTCCTCTCTCCACAGAGAAACGCTGGAGCTCTGACAGAGTGACCATTGGGTTCTGGGTCACCTCCCTGACTAAGGCCCTTCTCCCCTGATTGCTCAGTTTAGACGGGCAGCCAGCTCTAGGAAGAGTCCTTGTAGTTCCGAACTTCTTACATTTACGGATGATGGAGGCCAATGTGCTCATTGGGACCTTCAAAGCAGCAGAAATTTTTCTGTACCCTTCCCCAGATTTGTGCCTCGAGACAATCCTGTCTCGGAGGTCTACAGACAATTCCTTTGACTTCATGCTTGGTTTGTGCTCCGACATGCACTGTCAACTGTGGGACCTTATATAGACAGGTGTGTGCCTTTCCAAATCATGTCCAATTAACTGAATTTACCACAGGTGGATGCCAATTAAGCTGTAGAAACATCTCAAGGTGGATCAGTGGAAACAGGATGCACCTGAGCTCAATTTTGAGCTTCATGGCAAAGGCTGTGAATACTTATGTACTTGTGATTTCTTAGTTTTTTATTTTTTAATAAATTAGCAAAAATTTCAAAAAAACTTCTTTCATGTTGTCATTATGGGGTGTTGTGTGTAGAATTTTGAGAAAAAAAATGAATTTATTCAATTTTGGAATAAGGCCGTAACATAACAAAATGTGGGAAAAGTGAAGCGCTGTGAATACTTTCCGGATGCACTGTATATGCAATATAACTTCTTATATCAAAGTGCTGTGTTGCAGTAGTGTGAATGAGAAGACAGAAGTAAGGTGTTCATGTGTTCATCTGTGTCTGCATGTTGAGTCCAGTTGTGAAAGGTAAACATTATTTTTGTGAGCACAAAGGAAACTTTGTGAAACAATAGCCCCTGTTTTTACAGCCGTTTGCTACACAACTGTCAGGAATGTGTGGGCCATACTCTAAAGAGTAGACTTCAGAGAGTGTGTGCATGTGTGTGTATGTGTATGTGTTTGCATGTGTGTGTTTGTGAATATGTATCAGCATGTCAATGCAAGACTGCTCGAGTGTCTCGGTCAATCACTATGTCTGCATGTAATTGCTGAGTGTCTCGGTCAGTGTGTTTGGCCTGTGTCTCTGAGTGTCTCAGTCAGTGTGTTTGTGTGCCTGCTAGTCAATGGGCCAGCACAGCACCGCGTTTGGTCATAGGGTGGCCCGGTCTGATTAGTATCGTTGCGATGCCCATTCCACACACGGTAGGTGAGGTCGGTGGATCACTGTGTGACCCCGTTTGGTCATACGGAGGCCTGGTTTGATTAGTATGGTTGCGATGCCCATTCCACACACGGTAGGTGAGGTCAGTGGATCACCGTGTGACCCCGTTTGGTCATACGGAGGCCTGGTCTGGTAAGTAAGGCTGCGATGCCCATTGTACACACGGTAGGTGTGGTCAGCAGAGGAGAACAATGGCGGGGCTTAATTCATGTGTGTGTGTGTGTGTGTGTGTGTGTGTGTGTGTGTGTGTGTGTGTGTGTGTGTGTGTGAAAACCCCCCGGTCGTACAGTAGCAGAGCTCAAGGACACTGATGACTGTAACAGTCCCCACACCCAGAGCCCACAGCCTGCGCCAGAGCACCGGTCTTTCCACCGCACCCACCTCTTCCCCTTCCTACCTACACCTCCCGCAGCTTCTGTAGCACGGACAACCCACATGCATTTCCAGGTCCTGTGACACTGCGAGACAGAGGGGTGTGTGTGTGTGTGTATCAGTGTGTGTGCACTGCAGTGCTCCTCCCTGTATCAGTGTGTGTGTGTGTGTGTGTGTGTGTGTGTGTGTACACTGCAGTGCTCCTCTCTGTATGAGTGTGTGTGTGTGTGTGTGTGTGTGTGTGTGTGTGCGTGTGACACCCACATCAGTGTGTGTGTGAGGGACGCACTGCAGTGCTCCTGTGGGCAGGAAAAGCAGGCAGATTTACCTACGGAGTCACTGAGCAGGAGCAGCTGCAGGTCCTGGATGGAGGTGATGGGGCTGTTCCTCACCAGCTCCACCAGGGCTGCAGGCAGAGGGTCACCCTGACGGAGAGCAGAGGGAGAGGGAGAGAAATCCAGAGAATTAAAGGGAGAAAAGAACATGTTCGAATTCAGCCATTCAGCTCAGAGTAAGGCAACATCAAACGGTGTTACCCGCAGTCCAACAGGCCAGTGAAACGGTGTTACCCGCAGTCCAACAGGCCAGTGAAACGGTGTTACCCGCAGTCCAACAGGCCAGTGAAACGGTGTTACCCGCAGTCCAACAGGCCAGTGAAACGGTGTTACCCGCAGTCCAACAGGCCAGTGAAACGGTGTTACCCGCAGTCCAACAGGCCAGTGAAACAGTGTTACCCGCAGTCCCATAGGCCAGTGTTTCTCAGGCTCTCATTCCATGGCGCACTTTCCAACTTTACCAAATCACGTAGTAACCCACTCTCAAAGCAATCACATTAATTACACTAATGGCATTTGGCAGACGCTCTTATCCAGAGCGACATACAACAAAGTGCAAACCCATAACCAGGGATAAGTGCGCTGAAAGACCCTAGAGGGAAGTACAATTTCAACTGCTACCTACCTGCACAACGAAGATAAGGACCAGGGCCTATTTGATCATCATCATCATTATTTATTTATTTATAATAATGTGACGTACATTAATGGCATTTGGCAGACGCTCTTATCCAGAGCGACGTACAACAAAGTACCGATGACCTTGATGTGACACGACAACCATAGGCCTCAATGTTCTTTCAGGGGTTTTTCATTTAGTGATATGCACATTACTGACATTTATTCTGGCTTTTGTGAACGGGATTTTTTCATTTTAAGGTACAATCGGTAATTTCGGACTACTAACGGTCAAGAGAGGAATAGCAGGAACAAACACGCTCAAACCACAGCACTATTTATCCCACCCCATCTCTGTGAACGCGCTGACGTTGAAAACGCTATTGGCCGTGGCAATTAGAACCAATCAACCAATGAGCTTAAATTATTGTACAGCTGTACAATGTTTTGGTACAGAGTGTTGGGCCATCAACTCTATATTTTGAGACCCGAATTTAAGGACTATAAACACAGGCAGAGGGTGAGTCAGCATGTCAGTGAGCCTTTTTCAATGACAGGAAGGGATTTACAATGGTCTAACACAAAAATCTTACCTATTGAACCTTTAAGTTTTGAAAATTAATTTGACCTTTTTTTGCGAAAGTATTTTTCACGTAGCACACCTGACCTCGTCTGACGGCTTGACGGCACAGCGCTTGAAAAGGAAAGGCTGCCTCGGGGTACGGCAGAACGACACATATTTACCTGGCAGATTTAGTCTCTCATCCTCCTGTGTACGTTAGTGCGAGCCGTTTATTTAATGTTCCTCGTGACTGCGAAAGGTCAGAGATGGGAACGAGATTTGAGGCACGGGGTAGGCAAGTGAGTCGAGCTCAGCGCGCTGCTTTTCTGTTTTTCTGACAGAACAAAGTTACCTGGCCACGAAATTGCTCAGAATCTCCGTTTTCCGTCCTGTCCACCCAAACTCCACGCCTTACGGAGGAGGAGGAGATTTAAAAAAAAGTAAAAAAATCTAAACGTGGGAAATATTTGTCAGGTATTGTTGTATATTTAGAGCGGGATAACAGGAAGGGCACCTCCGCTCCACTCTCTGCGAGCGCACAGACACTCACAGTCTTTGTTTTGAAAGGCCCTTAATGCTGGAGGACCGCAGGCCGTGGGGACAGTGAGAAATGCAGTGCAGTCCGTAAGTATTTGGACAGTGGTACAATTTCTGTTCTTGTGCCTCCGTACTCCAGCACACTGAAACAATGAATATGAGGTTAAAATGCAAACTGCCACCTTTCATTTGCGGGTATTTACTTCCATATCAGGTGAAGGAATTATATCCCTTTTTATACATAGACCCCCCCCATTTTAGGGGACCAAAAGTAATTGGGCAGTTGGTTCCTCAGCAGTTTCTGATTAGGTAGGTGAATTCAATCACTTCATTAGTGCAGATATAAGAAAGCTTTCAGTATCTAGTTTTTATTCAAGCCTTTTGATTGCCTTTGGAGTCTGTTATTGGGATTTGTCAACATGAGGACCAGGGTTGTGCCAATGACAATTATGGGGCAGAGAAATAAGAAAAAAAAACAAACAGGCAGAGACATCGGCCAAACAACAGGCTTACAAAAACTGTTTTGAACATTATTAAGAAGAAAGGGAGTGTTGACAGTCTGCCCTGTGACCTCATTATTCATTGCTTCATTTCAAATCCAGTGTGTTGGAGTACAGAGCCAAAAAAAACAGAAAATATGGACTGCACTTTTTTTCTTTTTCTAGATGCATCGTGTGCTTATTTAAATATCTTGGTATGTACTGTTCATGATCATGTCTATCTTATCAGGTGCTCCAGGACCTGTATAATAAATACATCGCTGAAAATAATTAAGGCCACCCACCATATTTCAAAATGAAAAAGTTATGAAAAAGCAGGTGGTTTGTAGCAGACTGAAGTTATACTTCACTTGTATATACATGAATGTGTCCAGTATAGTTTATGTTGTGTAGGTTAAAGTTTGCTCATTTCGGTATCACGTTTCTTCGTTAGCATCTACTGTCTTTGTAACCCACAAATTTTACATTATTGGCATTTGGCAGACGCTCAAGACGTACAGACTAAGCAGGAGACAATCCGCCCCTGGAGCAATGCAGGATTAAGGGCCTTGGACAATTGGATTAGAACCACCGACCTTGCGTGTCCCAGTCATTTACCTTAACCACTACGCTACAGGCCACCCTGTACCAATTACTATGTGCCTCTGCCATGCTCCAGCAGTGGAAAACAGTGTTTTTAGCACAGTACACAAAACATCTGGCGGTCTATTGCACATCTAAGCAGGTTACCCGCGCATTTGCACCAGACGGAAAAGGTTGTGCATTGCGTTCAGCTGCTCATATAGAGCCTCGTCATATCAGCTTTAATAATCTCTATTATATAATCCATAAGCATCACGGCGATATCGAGGAGTCAACCTTCACCTCTTATCGGCCGTTACCAATACGAACCTGACATTATCCCTAAATACGACAGCACCGAGAATTATAAAGCACAGTGGCACACACAAATAACAAACAGGCAATTACAACCAAACAAATCATATCATGACCCAAAAGACAAAGCAGGCCCATCTGAACCAGATGAACAACTCCAGTAATGGACTCCTTACCCAGACAATCTCAGGGGCACTAGCCTGAAACAAGGAACACCTTGATTTATTGTCTTTTATCTCGCTGGTTTGAAGGGCGCTGGGAGTCTTCTGCTTCATACTGCAACAACTCCATCTCTGGGTGCTGAACGTCAAGTCTCATTTCACGTTGGTGGCGTTTGGCGCACCAGATTAACGACATTTCAAGGCTACGCCGGCACGAATAAACTTCAAAAGTCTGTCGCTTACCCATAAAGCTCCACGCGACCTGCCGCCTCCCTGCTTCACCCACCTGCTAACTGTGACCCCTCCCCCTCGCCCCATCCTGTCCTCATACTGTCCTCATACCAGGCACTCTACTCACCATCGCAAAGACCCGACCCAAACCTGGAGACAGAGCTTTCCCTGAGGCTGCTCCCACGTTGTGGCCCCCCCCCCCCCCCCGCCCAATGCACACCGGAGAAGCAGAGACTGTTGCCACTTTCAAATCCCATCTCAAGACTCACCGTTCCAATGTCAGTTACGCTCGGCTCAACCTTTCCCTTGATCGTGAGCCGCTTTGTGTTTACACCTCATTCTGTACTCCCCTCTGTATGACCGTCCATGGTATCAGTTTATCTGTATATACCTTTCTTGCCTTTACCTTTTTTTAAACCTTGTTAAGCAACCTTGGGCCCTGGAAAGGCGCTATATAAATAAATTTATATTATTATTATTATTATTATTATTATTATTTACACTTTCTATTAAAATACACAGGGCTCTCATCTTTACCTGATCTCGGAAGAGCTATGGAAGATAAGAAACCTGAAGGTTTCCAGTAATACTTATTTTTGCTCCATTGTTCATTTGTCCTCTCCCCCGTAGAATACGGAGCGGTTGTGTTTACGATTACATTGTCATGAGCCTGTGTGCCTGAGCAGGAAAACACAAGACAAACACGTCACCATGAGTCGGCTCCTTCAGGAACAACACACATATGCGCACGCGCACGCGCACACACACACACACACACACAACATACACAGACGTTGGCACGCACACGCAAACACACAGAACTGAAACCGAGAACAAGCTGGTATTGCAGTCATGAGGCAGATCTCTCTGGCCGGCGTCCTCAGTTTGCACCTGTTTGTCAGCCTGGGATGGTGCCAGAGGATTTGTGTTGCTCTTTCAGTCGGTCAGGAGATTTATGGATCACTTTGTCTACGCACAACAGCAGCTGAGCCAGACTGTCAACTGTGTGAGTGCATGCAGGCGTGTCTGTCCGCATGTGAGTATTAGTGTGTGCATGTCCGTATGTGAGTATTAGTGTGTGCATGTCCATATGTGAGTGAGTGTGTGCATGTCCGTACGTAAGAGTGAGTGTGTGTCTGAATGTGAA